>NC_061851.1:34980938-34995938 GCF_019202785.1 Penaeus chinensis | reverse complement strand
ATAATAAAGCCATAAAGAAAATAAATGTAATGGAAATATATGAAATTACTATAACCATTAATAGATGGTTTCAGTAAGTGAAGAACAAAGACATCTACTATACAGTATTGTGCTATGCATCAAATATTTGGCTTACCAGTAGATCACATTTAAGAAATAACAACTAGATTAGTTTCATTTGTAAATATGCAACTTTACATATCATTCCATAACCATAATTTTTAAAAAATTCTGAAGAAAATTTCTTTCCAACTTTTGCCAAAATACTAAGACAACAAAACTTTGACATCACAAACTGGTTGGTCCTTTTATCATTTTTAAAAATGAATTTACAAAAACAAAATATTAAATAGCTCAAGACTATTAACTTGACCAGAGCTTAATCAATAATAACTGTATTAAATGCCTTGACAATCACAAGGCAAATGATTGCTAAACAAATGATTTCTAGTCACATCAGATGTAAACACTTAATTTTCTTTGGAGAAAAACAGAATTAAACAAAGACAGTACCAAGATGTTGTAAGCTATTCAAACCATTCTAGACATATCATATGGAAATTCAATCAGAATACAGTATAACAATAACAAAACCAAAGATATCACGTTAACTTGACCATGATGATATATGCAATAGTAGAGATGCAATATCTGTTCATGTGTAAATATTTTTGCAAGAACATGAAAATCTACACATTCTTACCTTTACAGCATTCACAAATACTGTCCTTAAGATGAGAAAAAAAATATAAAAATATCACTGGTTTTGTTGTCTGGATGAACAGCCTGTCATCAAACTTGTTCAAACACGAATTGGGTGCAATTACAGATAAAAAAATTAAAACTTTTATTCCCTCATTAACAGGTATCCTCCATAAGTTTAAATAATTCATATAAGTAGTGTTTTCTAAAATTAGCATTTAAAACACATAAAAAGTGAAAGAGAAGAGCAATTACTTGGGTATTATCCACAAAATATGCAATAACGGAGGAAGCGTCGTTCAAAAACAGGCTTAAAACAAAGACAAAAATTAGATTTTTTCTCTTACATATACTGATGATACATTAGATGACCTGAAATGAAGCAGAGAACCAAACATAATAAGTATTTCTTGTGGACGAACTTGCGTCATCCTCATCACAACAAAGGCCAGCTAACCTGCGTCGTAATATTCATTGCCATTTGACGATCATTTTTTCTTTCAATATTCACCATAAAGCCCAAATCTTAAGACGGTATTTACCTCCTGCAGACTAATATCTCATACTGTCGCGTTCATGTTAAAAATGGCCTCGATCCTCGTTAAAAATAGAGTAACTTCCTTTTTACTTTGTATACTGCGTCGCACAAGCGTCAGCTGATCTTTGTTTTGTTTGTTACTTTAGTTCTCAGTATTGACGCCAGAGGGACACTGTTGTCCGGACGCCAAAAAGAACTCAGGCTTCCGCTTCGTTCTCCTGTAAATAATCTTACTGCACCTACTGATGAAGAAGAAATGTGTTTTTAAAAATCATAAGCTATTAGCAAACAACAATTTCTTATACATATACCTATCATGCGGCATCAGAATCGAAAAAAATTTCCCGACTTTCCACAAAGGATTTTGTCTCCTTGGTACAGCTGATGGAACCTATAATAAGCAACACGACGTTTCTATTTTTGTAATTTCCTTCCTCGGCCTCCCATACCTATTACTATCATAACATAAATAGACTCTAATGAAAGATAAATAGGACCCTCAAAAGTCACGTAATTTCTAAAACAACGGAACGAATTATGATTATTTATCCATTTCTAGTATATGGGCGGGTTCCGAGGTGACAAAGGCAATAAGTGAGGTAATCTACCTCCAGATCTAGATAATATCTACCTCATATCTTCGGTGTCGAAACACGTACTTGATATATATATATATATATATATATATATATATATATATATATAAATATATATATATATATATATTTATATACATATATATATATATATATATATTTATGTGTATGTATGTATATATGTATGTCTGTGTGTGTGTGTGTGTGTGTGTGTGTGTGTGTTTGTGTGTGTGTGTGTGTGTGTGTGTGTGTGTGTGTGTACGTGCGTGAGTGCGTGCTTGCATGCGTGTGTCACACACATGCACACTCACGTTCTCACTATCAAACACACACACGTGTGTGTGTGTGTGTGTATATATATATGTGTGTGTGTGTGTGTGTGTGTGTGTGTGTGTGTGTGTGTGTGTGTGTGTGTGTGTGTGTGTGTGTGTGTGTGTGTGTGCAGTATATGTGCGTGGGAGTATTTTTAACAAGCCTTTCCTTCCTAACTTTATATCATGGGATTGCTTTGTCCAGCTATTTATATTGTTAGAAACTGCGATTCTAGTTCCAGTGCTCTTCAGAGGTCCCTACTAATCAGTGGCGGATCATTGAAGGAGTTGTAAAGAGGCGAGGGAAGGTTTTTTTTTTTTTTTTTTTTTTAATAAGATGTACCGAGCGCATGACCTAGCTCATCTGGGGAGAGAGTAGCTCGACCAGTGGGAATTTCCATGATATCGAAATTATTTCCTAAATATTTTAGAGCGTTATGATGTTATTCAATGCTAAAAATATAATCTCAGTAGAGAGTAGGATGTCCTAAATCCTTGAATAATTCCGCGGAACAATGGAGTCCTACAATGGAAGGAATCTGATCCACAGAGCCTGGATTCTGGGTTTCCATTTGTATGTTCACCACATTTTATAGCAGAAGCCACGCCTCTTTACCTGAGATGCTGACTTTTAAATTATACATTGTTCCTGTTATTATTCACATGACCATATGTAATTCATAGTTTATAAGCTAACCCTTTCTTTTGTTTGGCAAAGAGAAAAATTGTGAACATCAATTCTTTATGACTTTGTAGCATAGGCACATTTGAGAGGCTATTAAAAATGTCGAAGACTTTTTTTTTCGAATGCAATGATTTAATTATTTCTTCCTAATTTCCTGTCTATGGTGTATTACATTTATTATCTCATTTATTTCTGCACATTTTGAGAAATAGCGAATAAGTTTCACTAAAAAAAACGATGTCCTGGAGAACGACCTGCTAAATGTGATAAATGTTTGAAATCTTTCAAAAATTGAAAATACTAATACTTGAAAACCCGTTAAATCATTGTGCCTATTTTTTAACAATCTTTGTGCAAGTAAATAGACAGCGCCAATCGGTTTTTGTGTATTAGAAGAGGGTCATGGCTTTTCAAGGAGTAAGGAAACTACACGGTATCTAGAGGGCTGTTCACCTGTATGTCTTCAATTTTTATTTAGTGCAGACGCGGCTGGTACGTCATTCCAGGGGTTTTACTTGAGTTTTTCCTTCGTTTTCTTTTCTTTTCTTTCCTTTATATATATATATACACACACATATATATTTTTTTCCCCCAGACCCACATCATTTTATTCTTACCTTTAGATTTCAAAACTCGTTTTTGTAAATTGAAAATCTTTCTAAACTTTTTAAATCATTTACTCATACGTTAACACCAAAATATGAAAAAAATATGAGCACTCTTGTGGATTATAAATATTCACGCTGTATTCCATAATACAATAAGTACTTTTTCAAAAAGCAGACACCAGCAGATATTCTGTAAATAGTAGGTGTAAACGTCTGGACAGCTAGGCATATAGATAGAATTATGAATATCTATGTTATATGCAATATATACATATATATATATATATATATATATATATATATATTATGTATGTCATGCTTTATATAATTTCATATTCGCTTCTTTATTTTCTTATTTTACAATAAAGTTTATCTATTTGCCTTATAATGCATAGCCTTTTGCTATGGAATAACTATTTTCTGGGGAATATATATAATTATTTAAAGATTTTAATGGGGGACTATGTTAGTTTAAACCACCGTTAAACGGGTGGCCGAGGGTAACTTACCACTCTTAGGGGAGCTAAAAGAAGGCCGAGTCGTATAAGTCATACAATTATCAGCTACTTGCACTCCGTTTTCACAAAAAAGAAATTTTGATATTCATTATTTTGAGATACCTTTCTGAAAGATGAGTGCACGTTCAAGATTAAGATAAAAAAAAAAAAAAAAAAAAATCCGGTGTAAATCCACGAGAAGAATTGTACCTAGATGATTTCAAGTCAGTATTTGACACTTTGTCGGTTGATAGCTATATGCCCTGGGAATATGCAAATTCCAGGAAACTTTTTTGAAGGGCAAGAGATTTAAAAACACGGAAGTACCTCCAACATGCAAAAAACAGAAGACCTAAAGGTCCCGTTAAGCAAGGAATGGTCCTTAACCTTTATACGACATAAATAGCAGGCATCAGAAATTTCACGAATCCCCCCCCCCCCCCTGTCCCAGAAAAGGGAAACTGCGCCTGCGAAATGAGATCTGATTCTTTTACTCACATGTGTGCTGTTAAAAGACATTTTTTGTAATTTATCTTGAGCTGCTTAATCGATCTGCCAAGATGTTATATGCTAATCCAATGTTTTCACTCCGTCAGCTCTTCCTCCTCCTTGTTTTTTATGTGCTTTGCCATTAAGCCTCGATTACGGATTTTTTGAGTGGTGACTTCTGCAGTCATCCATTTTATTCTCACCATATGTGATAGCTAAAAGAAGGAAATCTAAGAAAGTGGCATGGGAAAGCTTCTCTGAAGATGATTAGCCATATTCCGCTATAACCATTTTTTTCGAAAAAAAGCGATTTAATTTTTTTCTTGACTATAATCGTGGAGATTTTTTCTCGCATTCCAGTATTCTTTAGTGTGTGATTCGCTCCTTGTCTGCATCTTCTGTGTGTTTTCTTCTCGTTTTGTTCCGGGGAGGGGTGCTTCTGTTCCGTGTTCCTGCAGTTAGGGGTACCCAACTTGCCTTCCCTCCGCGGCTCCGCCTAGCTTTTTTGGGTGCCGGTGGAGTTCTCTATCCTGTTTCGTGGTGTCAGAGCCATCTCTCCATTAGTGGTAACTTCAACTGGTCCCTCAGGAGCTCCTTCAGTGCCCTTTTTTACGACTGATCCTTGACTTTCGTTTCCTGATTGTGGGATGTGGGCTTTCCATTGCTTAATTGAGCTGTGCAGTTACCGACTGAGCGCTTGGCGGCTGAGACAAACACAAATATGCTTTGGACTGTCTCTGAGTTTTCAGGCCAAGGTGGCCTCAAATAAGAGTGATGAATGGAAGAATGGGGAGGGGCCCTATTCTTCCATTTATCACTCCTATTTGAGGTCTCCCAGCTTCTAAGAGGATCTACCCCTCAGAGCAGTAGGCCAGGGACATTTCTTGTGAGGATAAATTACTCACCCTTCTTAGTGTGTTGGATCTGATAGTCCCCACTCTGATTGGTGTTTTTTGACCTTACAGCCCTGGGGGTTAAAACGGAGAAGCGGAATTCCCGGCTCAGGCAATGGCCCCGACTGCAGTCACGGCCTTCATTGCTGCCCTAGCTTTGTGCTTGACATAGGACACCTTTAGGGGCATCTCACGTTTGGCCACCCCTCAAACCCATCTCTCCTGTCACCTCTCACTCTGCGAGGCCTTCATTTCCCACCACCTGGTACCGGTATATGTCCCTCCACACCCTCAACCCAGGGGGAGCAAAGAGGTGCAGACCATAACTCAACTACTACAGGGCTCCCTTCCCTGCAGTCTTTTTTCGTAGCTATCCATCCATAACTCCTGACACTGAAAAAACAGAAGACGGAGGTTCAGGTCCCTCAAACTATCCTGGGGCAAAGTGCCATCTAAACTTCCAGGACCAGCCCTTTTGTGTAGGGAAGAACTCCTTCACCCATCGGTCTTACTTCACCTGACTCCCTTCACCTTGGTTGCCGTTTGGGATGGCGAGAGGCATGGCAGGAAAGTAGGGCATAGAGACTGGTAACGTCGAATAGTTGGACGTATTATTTCTCTCCCCCTTTGTTGTCTGGACAGGCCCCTCCTCTATATAGCCGTTGACTGGGCTTAAGCGTGACTTGCCTCAGTTTTATTGTGCGCTGCCTAATATTCAAGTTTCATCTAACGTCAGTTCCTCAGAGACTTCTGGCTGTGGTTGTGGCTGTACCTGTGTATATAAGGATAGTTACGGCAGATATTGCCCATTTAGGTTCTTTTTTGGGGGGTTCAATATCACCCTATGGGTATTCACGGATATGCTGCAGCCATCCCGGTATAGTAAGACACACTGGGGCATTAAGGTATTTATATCCCTGTTTGACCGACTGGTCACTGGATCCTCTATGAGGTTGTGTAAGGTAAGGTGTTTCACTTAACAAACAAGAGCGTTGTCTGGCTTCTCCAAAACCAAGTGGGACACCTCTGCGGGGACAAAGGCCTAGTTACTTTTTTCTTTTCTTTGAGGGGGGTCTTTCTCCCACCGGCAGTGGGAAAGTTTGCTGGGTTTCTCAACAATGCAACAGAAGTAGCATCATCAAATATGATTCGAATCTGTTGCCTCCTCTTCAAGGATAATAAGGTATATAGATCCACTGTCTGTGACCTTCAGCTGGCGTTCTTGCGCCTTCCAAAGGTCTTTGGTGGTTGAGAAGTCACTACCTCGCCTTCTTCACCTCCCGCAGCCTTCCCAACCCGGACCTCATTGTTGACGTATCAGATTGGGACGTACCAGTCTTTAGTTGGCTATCAGAACTCAGGGTTGTGGCCCTCCTTGTCCCAGTCATACTTGCACTTCGGCTGGCCCATTTAAGTTTTGCATCAATCATGAGTTTGACAATGGCTGAATTACATTTCCCCTTCTCTCTTGAAAAAAATAATGATAATAATAATTTAAATCATAGAATCTGTGATTTACCTTTCAACAAATGCTTATATTAACATCAAGGAACGTTCCTGTCGCAAGGATAACATGATAGCAAAAAATTGAATCAACAAGCCTTGTGGTTCTTCCATGTCGGTCGATCTTGTAACATTTCTTACAACATTCCCAACGTACCTGACAACGATCTTATGTGTGTCCTATGAGTTTCTTTGAATCCGAGAGACGAGCTTTTTCCAGTCTACTTGGCCGACGCGGGCAGACTATTGGGCGAGGCCCTTGGGGAGCCACAGCGCTCACCAATAATGCCTGTACTGTAATTCATAATTCATTGAGATTTATTTTTTTCTCTACCCCTCTCTTATGGTTTCCAAGGAGCTTAAAGATGTGCCATTTCATATTGGAGAAATATAGCGCAACCAATTCGAAAAAAAAATGTAAAAGAAAAAAATGAAAGAACATATAGATTGTAAAGAAGGATATGAACACTGACTCTGGCAATTATAGGTTAGCATAGTTAAGTGTAGTATATAATGCGAGAATGTGTTTCTATGTGGCTGGCTGCCCAGAGCTTATGTACCAGATCAGAGGGATCGATCAATTTGTGACTCCTTTAAAGAGACCGTTACTCCTACAATAATGTGAATGTAAGATTTTGGTCGTCGCCTAATATAGTTCGCAAACTTTTACTTTCAGAATTAGACTAGTCCATAACAACATATACATACCCATTTCCAAAAAATAACACGTTCTCTGTTAATAAAAAAAATCGATAATAAGGTATGGAAAATGACACATCAGGTTTTGTTCTGTCGAAAATAAAACCACTGTGCGTCATTCGAAATGTCTGTTCCGGAATGGACTAACATATACCTCAAACTGTCGCAATATAAAGCTGGCAAACAGACATAACACGCGGAATTGGGGCCGGAGAGGTCAGTCAGGGTATGTAATATAAGAGTTTGGAGCTCATGTTACTGTTACAAGGCATGAACGATTGGAACGGGTGCGGAAGGAAACTTTGTTTACTTGTCTTTTAGAGACTTGGAATAGGAGGATATTGTCAGAGTAAGGGGCTGTATGGGGAATCACAAAAATCGATCCCACTTTGTGCTAAAAAGAGTACTCAAAAGATTTGTAGAGATGGAAGTAGTAGCAGGGCGAGGATGGGAGAAACAGCGAGTGGTGTGGTGAGATTGTACTGCGGGGAGGATGACACTAAGGATGAAGAGTAGTAAGGGAGGAAGGTGTAGAAAATGAAGAAGACAGTGCAAGAGGAGCTTAATTGGAGGATGTTGGGAGAGAGGAATGAGTGTATTATAAAGGTTTAATAATGGCCTGGGTGGATGATTCGGAATGGAACAAGTTGACAGCAAGCATGTAGAATGGGGTAGTAATACCAGTGGTCGGACGGTTAATGGATACAAAGCAAAATAAATGTGCTAGACATCAATGGTCCTATAGCACTGTAAAAAGATATAGTAGTGAAAAGGTAAAGAGGGGTGTTAGTTGATGATTAAATGTGCTAAACATCAAAAGTCGTAGAGGATAGTATTGTATTGAAAGGGGCGAAGAGGAGTTAGGGTAGAGAGTTGAGTAAATGAGCTAAGGTAGGGATTAACAAGGGTGATTAGATCAAAATTATCAAAGGAACAAGTGTAGGATTTAGTAGGGATCTCCGTTGGGTAAGGCAGGGATTAGCTAAAGGAGAAAGGGAGTTTAAGAGCGATTAGTTCACAGTTTCAGGATAAATGTCAGGAGGGAGAGAATCAAAGGAAGGAAGTAGAATGGATAATGAGGAAGGAAGGGGGAAGCAGAATGGATAATGGGGAAGGAAAGGGTGAGGTGATGCAGATGAAGCAGGGGGGAATGGGATGTTAGGAGGGAGTGGGAGATAGGAGTGTATGTGGGAATTGAGTAGGAGGAAGATGGATAGTTTTGAATGTCTTTGATTTTCTAAAGTGCAGTTAGTTGGAGGTCTGAGAATCAAAAGGTTTTCTTATGAGGGGGAGAGGTGGAGACAAGCACTTGAGGGGTAAAGGAAGAGGTAGGTGGAGGAGAGGGTGTGGTAGGAGAAAATGAGGTGGACTGTTTAGTTTGTATGCTGAGGGTAGAGCAAGGAGGGAGAGGGGTAGGTGTTGGGGCAGTGGTAGAGATTGGGGTGTCTAGATTTGAAATGGCAAAAGAATTTGATTGGGAAAAGAAAGATGTAGAAATGGAAACAAAAGATGGAAAAGTAATACATTCAGGGGGAGATGTAGAAACTGGAGTAGGGAGAGAAAAACCTTGTTAATGTGGGGTTATAGAATTAAATAAAATATGATACCATCTCTGGTTGGAGGGACAAAAAGCTGATTTGCTTATTCTTCATAAATAACTTGAGCACCAGTTTTCATGTTTTTCAACAAGAACATGTACAGAGTTAAAATTACCAAGATTATTGCCTGACTTACACAGCCTGTACACTACTACAGCTTGTCATGCTGTCAACGTTTTAGTCAAGTCCGGGATATAAATGTGTTCCTATATATATATATATATATATATATATATATATATATATATATATATATATATATATATATATATAAAAAAGCCTTGTAAAAAGGTTAATTAAAATCTTCTAAAGCAGGAAAACACTTTTGAGACAGACTAAGGTTTTAAGTGCATAATTTGTAATAATTTATGAGGAAGTGTTTAGCAAATACAAATATACGTAGAGTAAAAAAAAAAAAAAAGACATCATATTAACAACAGCTTAAGAACTAATTGTTACTTAGTTTTATCAGGAAAAGTATGCTTTTGTATTATGTATTTCTTCATATTTTTTGCTTTTCCAAACTCAGCTGTAAAATCCCTGTTCCAAGAAAAAGTTTACCTTTCAAATGTGCCGATATTAAGAAATTATATTATGGATATTTATAAGTTGTCCTAACCTAAAACCTACACTACTTTCACAGACTTTCGCATCAAATAATGGTGTCACATTACAAAAACTTTCAATGATCATCTTAGCATACAGCACAAGCTAAGAGTTATACTTTACCCAAATTCTAAAACACAACTACTAGTCTTTACATTTTTGGATACCTGAAAATGTAAATAAAATGCAAAGTGATTCTTCAGTAATTTATTTATAGGTAAGTACACTGAATGGTTAGTGTGTTTTAATTGTCAATTATAAAACAACAGCATTTAATTTAGGGTTGAAAAATGATTAACAATCTTCGCAGTAATTACAACCATTAGATCATCAAACTGAGTTTTCCATAATTTTCCTACAGTATGAATGTCAAATATTCCAAACAGGAAATGGTAATTTTTCAAAGTGCTATAGATAATTGCAATCAATATAATTCTTGAAAAAACTGAGACTGAGAGCCTCCAATTTCAGTTATAAAAGAAAGAAATCACTTTTAAGTTAATAAGTAATAAATGCATAAGTCTATGGATAATACATTGGCAGGTTCATACCATAATCATCTTGAAACTTCAATTCAACAACAAATTGCTTATATATAACATTTGCAGTTCTAACATTGGTAAACATCTCTTAAAATCTACTGATAAGGGTCTTGGTTCATGCACTATACATGATTCTTGGAGTCCAAACCCGAGTCGTTGAGGGGGAGACTAGATGAATATTCACAAACCTGCAACGAGAGATGTAAATGAATATGGCAATACTTCTGGATGATAAAGCTTTCTGGAATTAGTTAATGACAATTCTCAATATATTCATAATGACTAAATCCAAAATACATTATTTCTTCAATAAAAGGAATTATTAGTGAAACCAAGTCTTCACCTTCTATTTTTTGTGAAAACCAGATGTTCAATCATCATCATCATCATCAGAGGGAACAAATAGTTCATTTTCTTCTAAGAAGCTTGCAATATTCTTGCTTATTTCAGCACCAGTAAAGATTCCCAGAGAAGTCGCTAGAGTAACTCCCATGTATCCTGTGGGGAAGGAATGATTTTTAATTCCAGGTTAATTAACACAATAATTATAACAAAAGATAATTCATTTTTTTCTTAGGTTGCAGTGTATCATACAAAAGATAGTTTTTGAAAAATATATGCCATACTGGTAACTGTGGATACCTCAGATTATATGCCTAGAACTTATTGGGAAGAGAAAAAAAGAAAACAAGAAGAAGAGAGATCACCAACTTTCAAGTCAAATGTAAAAGCATTTTATCTCTTTTGCTTATGAACAAAGCTAATGACACAAAACTCTGCCATGTATTAATACAATAAATATATATATGTATGTATCGTACATTGATTATTTACAAAGAACTAATAGAAAATGACTTTAAAGATAATAACAAAAAGAGTTAAAGCATACACTCCAGCAACATCACCACATACAATCTTCAAAGATTTGAAATACATATAATAGGTGCACACAATAATGCTATAAATCAGTTGAACCCTATGGCCACCACACCGCAGGTAAATGAACAGAAACTGTCCTCGACAAGATAAAGCTCAACCTATTTAGCAAATTGCACTGGAATTGCTGGCAAATTGGGAAATTTCAGACATACATGATCTAGAATAAGAGGAAGTTACCATTGGAACTTTCAGTACATATTTTTGGATAACATCTACTGTATACTAGACCTTATCTTACATACTAATTTGATAATATAGTGTAAACTTCTAAGGTAGCAGGTCCCTTCATCACATAAATAACATATAGAATTATTCATTTGCATTAATTTGCCAGCTAACAAATTAATAAAAAAGATGTTTCTGTGACACCAAATTTGGAGGAGAAAATAATAATAATAATAATAATAATAATAATAATAAATAAAGTTCAAACTGTAATGAAAAAAGAAAAGAAAAAAGTGTATGTACACATACACACACACACATATTTGCGAGACAGCACTTGCAGTTTATAAAATAACTGTATATTTATAATGTCCAGGTTTCATAATACAGACTGACTACTTTTACTGAGTTAGCTATGCAAGTGAGTATGGAATGCCCACAGAATGTGGGGGAGAGAGAGCCCCTTTTAGGCTAGGCAATGTGGCAAGAATATTCTCAGGGACAGGTTAAGTTAGATTAAATTTTTGGAAACCTTTTATATGGCTTCATAGTACTGAGTATAAAGAAATCAATGTTTTTAACTCTAGAAGGCTAGCTATGCAAATCAACATAGGTTTGATAAAGATTTTGAGTTATCTTCTGAACTTCTGCAAAATCTAGCAAAAGTGTACTACCAAACATAAACCAAGGATTTTTCTGGTTTACCTAAAAACCTCTTCATTAATATATAATAGAAAGATGTTCTCTCTCTCTAAACAATTAGACACACTGTAATATTACTTATTTTTTTGCATACAAATATTGTATTAACAAATTATGGTAATTCTTTGCAATACAGATGCAGTTGCCATACATACTGTAAAGATTAACCTAAATCATGATTTACATAATTTCTTGTCATAGTTGTCAGAAGATACACTAGGAATGCTATAAAGAAAAAAAAAACAGTGATAGATGTGGTCCAGTGATTGTTGTGGCCAGCAATTTTTCAACACTGCATTCAGAGGAACCTTCCACCATGCATGTTTTAGCAACTTGCATTGGTTCCTTCTTTGATCATAAATCACCAATACACTTGATGGTCATGATTATGACCATGAAAAGTAGGTGCTGTTTTGATTTTTGATGAATTTCGAATCGACAACTTGAAGGGAAGCATAGGTAATGCCCTTTGAGAAAACATAAATCAACAGTATTTGTCAACGACAAACTTGAGCTTTGTGTTTCTCCATCAAATACGGAAGGAATCAAAGTTCTATCTTATTGTCGTGCAATAACATGTAAGCACATGCCACTCACTGGCAAGGGGCTAATACTATTGGACTACCCTGTAACCCTTCCCTGTACAGAATACTTTAAATAGTAGAAAGAATACCTTGGTTCCTTTATGGTGTAGTACTGTATATTAATCCAATTTTTTATTTGTTCCCATGTAGGAAAATTGCAAAAAAAATAGCTCTGAATTCACAATTCTATTAATTTTGGTACAAGTAATTTTTACCTTGTAAGAATTATAATAATGCCTAGAATACATTACAATCATCTATTTTATATCCAATATGTTCTCAAAACCTACCTATAACAGATAATACCTCGGAAATATACCGGCACCTTTACAAGAAAAAGTTCTAGCAAGTTTAGTATGCATGGCAGATATCTAGTTACGGTATGTAACTAGTGATAAATGAAGTATCTTAAAAGAAGTTAAAATGCAAATTAACATGGTATAACAAATGCAAGAGTTATTTTAATTATGCCAAATTTACATCATAATCACACAACAAACAATATATCGGTTACCCAGAATTTTGGTCGTGTGAGGTTTGGGCATAACAGCGTCCGTCGATGTAAAAGTCCCTTTGAAGACTTTTGTCATATGAATTTGCCTCATCGTGTGAATTCTAGGTCCTATCGCACGACCGGTGGCCAGAAACACCTTCGACATGATTGCAGGTATTCGTTTTATATATGGAAAAAGAAGAGAAACGGCTCTCGACTTCTCTCTGGGTCACTCGATCGTTTTTCTTGTTTTGCTTCTCGAGAGTTTTGGCATCGAGGCTTGAAAGTGGAGGGATGCTGTGACGTTCTTTATTGTCTGCACTAAATATATATTTTAATAATGCATATTTTTTACATTTATTGGTAACCTCTATACCTCGTTATTCCCAAATGAGGTTATATGTAGATGTAAATGTTAAGAAATTAATATTTGCTCCACATTACCCGAGTCGGAATGAAAGGAATATGGAACACGCCATCACACCGTATCAGCTGATATTGGCCAATCAATATAAAACATTTGCCTAATTTCCCCATAGTAACCATATTTATGCAAAATATATGACTGTCGTAAATACCATTAGCAGATCAATCGGTATAAGAGAAAACGATTTCATAATAATAACTACCTCTCAATACCTAAATTTCCTAAGCCCATTCTTCGTGACTACACATACATACATACATATATATATATATATATATATATATATACATATACATAAATGTATATATATACACACACACACATATATATATGTGTATATATAGTTACACAGACATATGTCATAACAATATATAAAACTTTATTTTGAATCCCTGACAAAATACGAACGACGAACAACCGCCGAATTTCGCATCACCTGATATGCATGCTGCTGACGGAAATTTTACGTGAGTATTTCACTGTCGCTATTATCGTTAAGACTTATCCTTCTCACTCAACAGTCTCTGTTCACGTCTGAATTTAAGGAAATTATGATGTCTGATGTTAATGCATATTAATCGAGAAAAGTTTGTTTTAGAATTGTTGATTTTAAGTGCATTCATTACCAGCAAAACCAGATAAATGCATTTACCCTAAAAAAAATAACTTTTAAGGTCAGGTCTGGTATCTCCAGCGAGCAACAAGATAAGGCCATTATTCTTGTGATAACTAGAGACTATTACTTCTCATAATAAATGGGAGTAAATGAGACACATGCGGATACCTGGACACACGAACAAACAAATACGCTCACCTAGATTATATATATTTCAGTAGCTATCTATGTCTATCTATCAATCTATCTACATATATTAATATGTTAGGCTATGGGATCATGAATGTAGTTGTATATTTATAGTGATCAGTATAAAATGTATTAATGTAAAATTAAAATGTATTAGCTTTATTACAATTCTTGTATGATGAATTTATAATTTCCGCTGACAACAGAGAGTCAAATGATTGTGCATGTTCCCGTCAACATGCCAAGGCCACGCTTTACTCATGCTCTCTCTTACGTTAGAGTTTTTTGTTTGTTTGTTTGTTCATACGTAGTAGGTTTGATTATTTCTTGGAATATTCCAGGTATCCTTGATTGGTGAATTATACATAACCTTCCTTTCGGGTATTTTGTTTTTAAGTGCAGTACCTTCTTCATACACGCACGCACATTTGCACACACACACACACACACACACACACACACACACACACACACACACACACACACACACACACACACACACACACACACACCACACACACACACCACACACACACACACCACACACACACACACCACACACACACACACACACACACACACACACACACACACACACACACACACACACACACACAC
>NC_061851.1:34970938-34975938 GCF_019202785.1 Penaeus chinensis | reverse complement strand
AACAGCCTCGCGAGATGGCAACTCAAGCGCAGCTGTTGTGCAAGCTTTCTGCACGACTCAGCATTCTGGAGACGTCGATGAAAGCTCTAGGGCTGCTGAAAAGAGGACCAGTGAGGCTCAGCAGTCGATGAGAGGGGCTGAGCATCCTTCGGAGAGGCATCCTTTGCAGACATCATTAGGAGCTGCGTATCCTGTGGGCATGATGAGGGAGTCTCGGCATCCTAACAAGAGGGTAACAACAGTTTCATATCAACTACACACAGAGACAGCAACTAAGAATATTGCAGCTCAATGTCACAGGAAGGTGGTAGCAGGATCCCAGTGTCCCACAAAGACGTTAACAGCAGTCCAATGTACTGAACAGACGGCTAGAGGAAGTGGGCATCGTAGGGGGGCGGTAAGTGCAGCGCAGCATATCGCAGAGCCACGGGTTTTAGTTCAGCATTCAAGGGAAATGACAACATCAACTCAAACTGTTTTGCAAACAATTAGGAATACCCAGCGTCAAAGACAGGTGGCAGGAGCAACTCGGGTTCCTACATGGACTAGAACAGCTGCTCAGCAGCCTATTCAGGGCACGAGAGCAAGTGAATGTCTTGGAGAGGTATCAGGCGCAGTTCAGCATCTTGGATTCGTACAGTCTCCAAAGGCTTTACATCAACAGAGACTCCTGAATCGACTTGGGGCCGTGAGTCCTCAGGAACAACCCAGAGAGGGAGATAAATCCAGCGAGTTGCTGCAACCCAATAGGCAAGAAAACTGGACTTTCAGTTCCAATCAGTCACTGGCAGCAGAGATAGAACGAGAAATAGAGCACTTTAAGGCTGGAATGCCAGTAGACTGGCTCAAGTGTCGCGATATCGCTCAGGTAAGGTTGTACACCCTCTCCAGGATTTAAGGTCAATGTTATATTTATATATAAAGTATTAATGAGTATTGTGATGTTGTTAATAATAATAAATCAACACATCTCTCAACAAAGGCGTATTATAAGCAAATTCAGCTGATTAATGATGGTATTCCAGATCTTGGGCGATCGGGTTGCAGCGGCGGACAGGGGCCTGGAGGAGACTTGTTTGAGCGTCACAACCAAGTTTGTTGCCATGCTCCTTAGGGCAAATAGAGAAGGGTCTCCGCTACTCTACGACCGGCGGCGGCACCACGACCGCACCGCAAACTGGGTGCGTTAACTTACTATTATTACGTAAAGAATGTACTGTTTGTGTATCTATGGTCCTTCCTTATACGCAATTTTATAAATGCTTCGTTTTGTGGTAGTATATTATTGCAGACGAGCATTGTTATTGAGGAGGTAACACGTAATTTTCTTGACACGCTTCCATACGCTTCATATTTTTTTCTCTTGGCACTCCTACATGTTTGGAGTGCATTGTTTTTTTTTCCGCGATAGTTTTTCCTGTCACGATTTGATTTAATTGCTGTTCTGAAGTCTATATTTTTCTAAACTGATATGTATCTGCACAGGGTATGCATATTAGGTATAGTATAGGCATACACATGATGCACACCCATACACATTAACATATAGAGAGGGGAAGGAGAGATGGAGAGAAAAAATAGACCTGGAGAGGTATTATAAATTGCTTTGCATATGTTTACTGATAGATACATAATGGATAGGTATGTAGGTAGTCTTTTGCCCTTCACGCTTGGCTTCACCTACATGACGTAGCTCATTCATTACGCCCACACTCATTGTTGCAGCTTACTTACCCTAGTATTAGTTCATATAATCCTTTGTATTTGATCAGCCACACATAAATTAATGGAAAATGCATTGTTACGAATTTACTGTGAATCATAGGACAACTTAATAATTATTATTTCGCTAACTTGACGTGAAATCCCAAGCCAAAGTACATATAACTTATATGGACCAATTCCAAGCGCATTTAATTGGGTGTGAGAAATGAACATCTAAATAATACATTTTTTTTTTTAGGATATGTTTATCTACCTTTATTTGACCCGATGGCATATGCCTTTTTACCGTTCTGCCCTTGTTTGTCAGTGGTGCGTGTTAGGTAAGGTCACAGACGTGGTGACCCCTCTATGCACGGCACCTCCTCTGATGCTGAGGTCAGGAAATATCCTCGTTGAGACGCTGATCAACATCGTTCGCACATGTGAGTGTGTCTGTGGCTCTATACCATGCTCAGGATTGTGTACCAGCTTTAGCATCACCTTAGAATGTTAAGGCCTTATCACACTTGCACTTTTTCCGTCATTTTTTGCGTTTCCGTATGAACTTTCCCTGTCACACTACCATAGCAGCAAACACAGGCACACACACACACACACATACACACACACACACACACACACACACACACACACACACACACACACACACACACACACACACACACACACACACACACACACACACACAAACACACACACACTTACAAACACACACACACAAATATATATACATATATGTATACATATATATATGAATATATATATACATATATATACATAAAACAATATATAGTTATATGTACATGATCACAATATATGTGAAAATTAACGTATGCGTAGACATACATATATAAAAAAATAGACAAAAATTAAAATCCCCTCCCCCTCTCTCTCTCTCTCTCTCTCTCTCTCTCTCTCTCTCTCTCTCTCTCTCTCTCTCTCTCTCTTCTCTCTCTCTCTCTCTCTCTCTCTCTCTCTCTCTCCTCCCTCCTCTCCCTCCCTCCTCTCCTCCCTCCCTCCCTCCCTCCCTCCCTCCCTCCCTCCCTCCCTCTCCCTCCCTCCCTCCCTCCCTCCCTCCCTCCCTCCCTCCCTCCCTCCCTCCCTCCCTCCCTCCCTCCCTCTCTCCTTCCCTCCCTCCCTCTCTCTCTCCCTCTCCCCCTCTCCCAGCAGGCGCGAGGGCAGGCCCGGAGGAGGACCCAAGCTTCGAACTGGCCTACACGGTCGCCTCCATTCTGAGCAGGGTCGTCGCGCGCGGCGGGGCAGCCGTGTTGGGTATGAAATTTTTCGTTTTTACGTGCGGTGGCAATATTGACTAATCTTTTTTGCGATTATATTAATAATGCTGATAATACCAACAATAATGGGGATATTTTTAACAATGGTGATATTAACAATACTTATACTGTTATGGGCAATAGTAATACGAACAATAATGATAATGTCAACAATAATGATGATAGTAACAATAATGATAATATCACAGTAACGATCATATCAACAATGGTGATCCTAATTCTCTTAATGATGATAATGATAATGGCAGTGATAATAACAATGATAAACCTAGCAGTAATATAAACGATCACAGTGACAGTAACATGTTTATCCGTAGAAGCAAACAAACAATACAAACACATTCTCCTGGTCTTGCAAGCACACGTTTATGCTTATTCTCTTGCGTTTCAACAGTTGCGCTCTCTCTCTCTCTCTCTCTCTCTCTCTCTCTCTCTCTCTCTCTCTCTCTCTCTCTCTCTTTCACTCTCTCTCTCTCTCTCTCTCTCCCTCTCTCCCTCTCTCTCTCTCTCTCTTCGTTTTATGGCGACTCGCCCCGTATCTTATCTTTCGTGACAGACCACTTTTACTACTGCTTTTATATTTATTAAGAAACAAAGCAAGGTACTTTATTGTCTATATTGTTATTACTTTTATAATTTTGTTGTTGTTGTTTATTGTTATTATCATTAGGTATTATTAGTATTATGATTGTTGTTTTGTTGTTGTTGTTTATTGTTATTATTATTAATTATTATTTTATTAGTTTTATTATTATAATTATTGTTATTATTATTATTGTCATTACTGTTATCATTATTATTACTATTATTACTATCATTATCATTATTATTATCAATATTATGATTATTTTTGTTGCTATTTTTATTATTTTTATTTTTATCATTGTAATTATTATCATTATTATTATTATTATTATTATTATTATTATTATCATTATTATTATTATTAGGGAGAGAGGCAGAGAGAGAGAGAGAGAGAGAGAGAGAGAGAGAGAGAGAGAGAGAGAGAGAGAGAGAGAGAGAGAGAGAGAGAGACAGAGAGAGAGACAGAGAGAGAGAGAGAGAGAGAGAGAGAGAGAGAGAGAGAGAGAGAGAGAGAGAGAGAGAAGGGAAAACAAAGGTGTGACAGAGCCAGATGCGAGCGAATGTCTTCCGAGCCACTAACTGGTCTTCGCCCACAGGTGATGCGAAGGATCGCCCTTCTCCTAGGGCTTCTGAGGAAATCCTGCAGGACGTGGCTGCGGCGGGTGTCCCTTCCCTGGACGCGGCGCTGGCGGCCTTAGAGTCGTCCCTCTCCCAAGACCCGGTTCATCTCTTCGACGACGTCAACGGCTCGTCCCTCGCCACTCCCTTCGTGAGCCCCCCTCTCCCCCCCCACTCCAGCAGCCTCTCTCCGGAGGACGCCGGCGCTCGCAGGTTCGCTATGGACGCCCGATGGCATCTGCTGTACTGGAAGTCCGTGATAGAGGACCAGTGCCTCGCCCTGTTCTCGGGCAGCGACGGCGACGCGCTTCCAATGTTCATTCTGCACCTGCAAGAGATTGTTCAGACGATCAGTCGCATCTGCCAGGATACGGAGGAGGCTGTGCTCATGAACCATGATATGGAATAAGGATCATCTGAATTTCGGGTGTATGTGAGGATACGAGTGTAGTATTCCAGCGTTTTTTGTATGAATTCATTATCATTGTCTTCTTTTTTGACGAATGATTATGGAATTAAAAATTTGTCATTCAGTTGGCATATTGCTTGTCCTGAATTTCTAAACAAACGTTAATTTCATTGTATAGACAAACGGAAAAGCATAAACCAAATATTTACTGCATATTTACAGATACAGTCGCTAATCCACACAAGATGGAGAAAAGGGAAGACAGAGACAGACTGACAGATTACAGGAAGGCCTTGGGGGCTAGGGCACTTCAGGTTCAGGGCCCCTTCAACATAAATATTAGATTACATAGTAAATAAATAAATAAA
>NC_061851.1:34933438-34965938 GCF_019202785.1 Penaeus chinensis | reverse complement strand
GAGATGACGAATCCTTTCCGCCAACGACGTGATCCTGATCCCTCGAAGACCTCGTTCTCACGATTCTCCGCTCAATCCTCGTCTCTTTGCCTTCAACTTGGTCCAGAATCTTCTAGACCGGTGTGCGTGTCATTTACGACTGACATGGCGCTTGACAAGTTACCTGTGCCTTCACAAGCGATCCTGTGGAACGATTGACGAGTTCCGTGGCTGATCACCACTGCTGCTCCTGTCAAGACCACCTGTGCTTCAGAACAGTGACCTGTGCGAACAAGCTCCCTAGGCCGCCGACCTTAGAAGTCACCTGTGCGACCTTCTTCCCTTCTCGTCTGCAAGAACCGAGTCTCCCTGCATCCCCACTGTCGAGACTTTGCCCTCAGCTCATCCACTGCAGCAGGATCGAGGACGATCCTGATTAGGTGGCCGAGCGGTTTAATGGCCTACTCCCTCTTCATGCCCTCGTACCCCTCCCCCGGTGCCCAAGACCTTGCTGGTTATCGCCTATACCAACATTGACCTGCGTCCAGAACCGAACTTCATGAACATGCCCAAAGCGAGCCATTCCGACCCTTACCGACGAGTTTAATGGCCTTTCCCCTCGACTCCCACGGTACCCAAGACCCTACTGGTCATTGCCTGTGCCAAGTTTGACCTGCGCCCAGAAAGTAACGACAACAGTGAAGTGCCCCCAGAGCAAGCGATTCCGAACCTTATTGTTAAATACCTTATAACTACAAGTGCACTATTATCTTGATTATACTCAAAATGTTTGTTAAAAATTCCTTATTCTCAATCACTATGTTTGTAATCATTATTGTTATTGATATTGTAGTTATCGAATGTTCATGATTTAATTGTTTAGTCATATCCAGTGTCCCTGACCCAACATGTGACCACAGGACCCCTACACTGCCATAAAGCAGAAACTCTGTACTGACATTTCCCACCAAATCTATGTTGCCATATTCTTATGTTAAACGAATATTTTGTGAACGCCTCAAAATCTTAGAGAGCCGAAATCAGTCTGCCCTCAGCATCGGCTCGGGCAACACCTCAAGCTCTCGCTAAGACCGCTTCGTCTCGCGGGCGTGGCAAGAGGCCTCGCTCCTCCATGGGCGTCTCTGCCACGCCTGTCCTCTGTACACCACCTACCATATTCCCGTGCAAATAAAAGCTTTGAAGCAGCAACAACTTTCACTTCACTTCAAGAGTACCACACAAACGAGTGAGAGAGGATAAAGACCACCACAGTACAGTTCATGACACTGGTGGAATAACGCTGGGAAGATACTGCACCACAGTGTCATTACAGAGAGAGAGAGAGAGAGGGAGAGAGAGGAAGAGAGAGAGAGAGAGAGAGAGAGAGAGAGAAAGAGAGAGAGAGAGAGAGAGAGAGAGAGAGAGAGAGAGAGAGAGAGAGAGAGAGAGAGAGAGAGAGAGAGAGAAAGAGAAAGAAAGAGAGGACGAGGAAGGGAGAAAGAAGATACTTAAACTATATATGTAAGGAAGGGTGATGCGTGGGAAAATTAAACCCGACATTGAAATATTCCATCACTATTGATAGCGTCCAATTCGAAAACATGATGATAAAAGTTTATTCTCGAATATAACTTCTGAGTATATTTTGCGTGTTCGGGGTGATGCTCAGAATTAAATTGTATGATCTTTGAGGATATGATGAACATGTACACTGAACGTAACCCGCAGTTTTAGACATGCAGCCTTGTACAGCCTGCTCTCTCTTAGAAACTTAACCATAAATTTAGCTACAAGTCAGCCATGACCTAATTGTGTGTAAAATGAATTTATCTAAAGCGGAAATTTGTGCTTTTGTTTTATGGATATTTTAGCCTTTTTGTCAATTTATGGTCAATATGCAACGTTTCTCTGACAAATGGATCCGCGTTAACACATACATTTCTTTTTAAATGATGAGAAACGGATATTAATATGTGCCTAATAAATATTTCCATCAACGTGTAAAAACAGTTATAATCTTACGTCTGGCACAACAGTTTTCAAAAAGTGAACACACACAAGTCAAGAAGCCCGAATACAAACATTAGTACCATCACATACACATATATCCACTTGCGTATTCGCACAGAAATCACAAGACCTGTAATACAGTAGCTTAATGGAATACAATAGAGCAAAAACAGTACGACAGTTTCATCGCGTTGCCGGGCAGCGATGGAGCGAAAATCAGCTGATCTTTCCATTACAGTCCGACATGTTCGCGCGAAAGCTTGCTCGTGCGTCCTCCCAATTCTTGCCTCTTTTCCAATCCTCTCCGAAGGCATCACGGACTCTAACCCAGTGTAGATATGTGTCCTCCCAACAAAGGTATATATTTGTGGTTGCTTTGAGGGGCTGTCATATGCGTATGCTATTAGGGGGAGACGTATAGATTAGTGAGTTACGGATTTTTTCTCTGAAAGGGAAAGGTATTCGTTACGTAAATTTATTATTATCATTATCGCCATCATTAGTAGTAGTAGTATCATTTGGCGTGAACCCAAATTCAGCTGTCATGTGGCTGTCAATGAGAAAATGTTGGAAGTAATTTCCTTTATGAAGGTAATATTGAGTGATCGTAACTGCTGCCTTTACATCGATTTATTGAAGCAAATATATAAATGCAGTGTCATACAACTATAGTATGTAGTCAAAATAGTGGAACTTCAAAGTAATTATGAGCAGAACCTTTCGTGTGGCAGTTTTGTGACACTCCCTGCGAGTGCTGCTTTTGCGTTGTGTAATTCGGCAACTGTAAATTGCACAGTCGCCGGTCATGACATATTCAGGATTTTAAAAATGAAAGTGTTCTTAATAGCACATGAAACCTGAACTAATGAGATCCCAACACTGTAACCTTCACAGTGTACTAACGTCCCATGGTCTGTATATATTTGACGTAAAATCCATGCTATTGAGCTCTTTCAAAAGTCTACGGACGCACAACGCGCAAATACACAAATGTTACGTAACGAAAAATAGCACCTGTTTCGTTGTGAGCAAGCATGTGAAAAGTCAAAATATTACGTAACACAAGTGGAAGATGCTACTGTGTCTAAGTGCCAGTAGCAAACAGCAGAACGTTTAGGGAACTTTCGGTTTCATATTTGGTAGGCACTGTACATAATCATGATAGAAAGGGCGAGGTAGTTACCAACAAGATGTATTTTACTTGTAAGTACGGAATTACGGTTAACTGCTATGTGAGTGAAGTTTGGGGAGGAATTAAACCTTCTTATTTCTGATATTGTTTGGGATGGATTTAGCACTTTTTGCCAATGAACAGGCAGGGACTGCCATTAGTCTACATTTAGTCTACATTTTCCCTTTGGAGTTTAGTTAAGATGGAATGATACTGAAGGATTTTCACATGAAAGAAACTTTGCAAGCAGATACTTAGGCTCATTTCCAACTAAGGTGTCCTTGCCAAGTGATCTATGATGCAACAGGGTAGCCTCCTAGTGGCATATTTTCTTGTAGTACTATTAAGATTTGTGATGATAAACAATGATGATCCATTCCTGTAAATTTTCCATTGAAGTATGTTGTTAATCTATAATTGTGTTCTTGCATTTATTTTCCTAATCATTGCCCTTTATTTCAGCTATGAGCCTGAGTATGACATTGTGGTGGTTGGGGGAGGCATTGTGGGCATGGCAACTGCCAGGGAACTCATCCTGAGACACCCAGAACTCAAACTGTGTGTTGTTGAGAAGGAGGACAGATTAGGTAAGTATAAATTATCACGATCAAACTTTTATATCTCTTGAAAGGCCTAAAGTAATAGAATTACAAGATGCCACTATGGCTCAGGGGCTTAATGCTTGATTTCTAGTGTAAAGTAGTATGATTAAATTCCAGTTGATGTCAGGAAGGACAGTCAGTTGAGCAATGATGGCATTACCAAATTCTGCAAAGGCACTGACAAGAAAACAGAAAGTTGTGGTGAAGGATGTTATTTTATTTTTTTCTTGCATTGGTTCTATGTTTTGGGGAGTAAATTGACAAAATGAATGAAAGGGGTCAGTTACAGTATTGAGTTGAATTAGGCTTTGGAAAATCCACTATTTATGACTGGTAGATGTGAAAGAAAGAATTTGAAAATCTGTATGGCCTTTTTTTTCTTTTCTTTACTTTACTTTATTTATTTACTTATTTTGTTTTACTTACTACAGGTTATTTTATCTACCATCAGTGGTGTTTCCATACAGCTGTGCAAGGAAATCTTGCAAATATATATATATATATAGTTATTCATTGGGCTCTTATCGTTTGATTACAGCTAAATTGAATGGAAGATCTAAACCTGTCCTTAAGGACTTATATAAATTGAATATAAATTGAATTTGATATTAATTAAGCTGAAGAATGCCTTATGATAAACCTTTTTTATGTTCATAGATGTTTCAGAGAGGATGCTTTATACTTAAACAAAAACAGGAAGTTTATAATAAGATATATAAGGGGTAGAGGCAGACCTATAACAAAGCTTAAGAAGGAACAACCTTTCTTGCATTTGTGAAACAGATATAGGCTTAAAGGAAAGAAAACTTTGGAAGGAAGAATTCAGGCATATCAAATTATTTAGCAAGAAACAAGAAGGGCAATATAAGAGCCAGGAGTAGGTATGGATTCATGTTTTATCATCTGGTATAGCACTGTAAAGTAATGCACCTAATTCTGCTACAAAGTGAACAAGAGAACAGGTAATGAATGGGTTGATCATCTTCATCATTGGGAAGTAACACAGACAGGGGCACATTGCAGCATCCACCCTTTGTTTCCACTTAATAGGGTCTCTTATGGGGAGCTGCTAAGCAAGGCCTAGGCCCATCTCTAGCTCTTCATAGTGGGTCTGATGGATCTGCCCAAACCACAACTTCCTAGGTTTTTCTACAAGCCCCCTCCGCCCAAGGCTGTCTCGCATAGAGACAACCTGTTGGACAGGATAATCCTGAGGGAAGTGAGCCAGGTACCCATATGGACCCAGACTGTGCCACTTTCATGATGTAACTGTTGGTTGGACTCATAGTCCTGCCAACTGTACCCTATGATCTGGTACTAGGACCTGTTATAAAAGGCTTCAAGACTAGACTCCTAGTACTGGATAGCATCCAGGTTTCCCAACTGTAGAGTAAAACTAGCAGTATCAGGGCCTTGAAGATGCATAACTTGATCCTTCTGCACAGGTACTGGCATCTCTAAATCTTGTCAAGAGAGTTCTTGACCCCTGTTGGCAGTCCAGTCCATCAACTGAGTTCCAGGTCTGACAACCTAGAGTCATGAAATACATTACCAAGGTATGTAAAACTCTCTGGGACTTCAATATACTTGCCACAAGAATGTATTGACTGAAGAGATTGTCCCCCAAAGTCCTGGATCCAGAGGGTCTCCAGACTCTCAAATAGAATAGCAACATCATCAGCAAAGTCAAGATTGGTATCTTAGTATTGCCCAATGTTGATAGTAGCTCCACCCAGTATCCAGTCCACACAAGTGTTAAAAAGTGTTGGTGCAAGAATACTCCTAAGTTAAGAAGGAAGAAGATACCCAGGCCCCCAGCACACTTCACAGCACTTTCAGTACCAGTATATTGGCTTGCTAACAACCAATTATTCTTGTTAGAATTCCCCTTAGTCTCAGGATCTCCAAGAGTGATTTATGATGGTCTGTCTTGAACACAGTTTTGAGGTTGATGCAGTCTGTAAGCAGACGACTGAACTCACCACAGACTCAAAGTGCCAGGATACAGTCTATTGTGGAGTTACCAGGAGTGAATCCAGACTGAGCTGGTCTCTAATGCCTCAGTAGGTGTCTGATACATCTCAGAAGGATGTGAGTGAAAGCCTTGCCTTGGTATATTTAGCAGTGTAATGCCTCTTAGATTGCTCCAGCCCCATCGATCTCCTTTCCCTATCTAGGGAGGGATAACCAAATCTCTCATCAGGTCTGGGGGAATGGTATTAGACTGCCAGATGGCAGCCAGGAAAACATGCAAACCCCATGCCATGGGTTCACCACCAGTCCTTAGTAAATATCTGCTGCTTTACCATCCCTCAGCCTGGAGATCCCCTCCCTAACTTCAGTTAGGAAAGGTGTTTTCTTTCTAATGGGTGGGTCCAGCACAGGGAATGCAACACTGATGGATCAACTTGGTACAACTGTTCAAAGTACTCAGCCCAATGATTATCCAACTACCAGCTAAGCAGATTGCAGTTGTCTATGAGGAAGGCTTGGTAGGCATACACTGGGCACACTTCCCCTGGAGGGGGATTTTTGAAGTGGACCCGGAGAGAAGTTAATCTATGGTCAATACCACAGAACTCAGCACTCCAATAAACCCTGTACTTCTGGAGGATTCTCCATCAATTGCTATGTGGATGTGGTTGATCTTGGCCCCATTTCCCACATCCAATAAAACCTGTACTTCTGGAGGATTCTCCATCAATTGCTATGTGGATGTGGTTGATCTTGGCCCCATTTCCCACATCACTATACCATGTCTAATATTGTGGGTCAGAGTGCTAGTACCAGGAGCCAGAAGTCATCAATCTCTGGGACCTTGTAAAGAGTCTCATTGACCAGAGTAACCTCTACTAACGAGGAATAAAATTTGCTGGAGATGGATATAGTGACCTGCGAGAGATGGGTCAAGACCATTGTTGTGGCCCAACCATTAATAAGTGTAGCCACAAGCTACAAGCTTTGTCTGCAGGGGAGAGACACAGATTGCACTTCCTTCCAGTGAGGTGCAGAAATTCAAAGTATTTCCAAAAGTCAAGTGAAAAGGTACACTTTGTGGAAATAAGGCAGTGGAAAGGTTAGACAACACACAAGGAAAAGATGATCAGTCAGAGAAAGTATAAGGGGAAAATCATTGACCCTGAAATTTGTTTCTTGTTCTTAACTTTTTACGTAGTATAAAACTTTTAGTGCTCTTTTCCTTATTAGTATTACTTATAGAAATCATGTTTCTTTTGATACTCAAGTATTTAATGTTACTGCAAAATTATCATCGAAAGATAACGATATGTGAAGGTGGATAAATTTCAGTAAGAGACAGTGTTAAAAAAAAATATTGTTGCTAATAATTTTGCTTTAAGAAGGAGCAAGCATATTTTGATATTACAGTTTGTCATTATTTTATACCTGTCATGTTTTCATTGTTTGTTTGTTTGTTTGTTTATATTCCAAGTTTTTTGTTATATTTTAACAACATTTATTTCAAATGACATTTGAACACAAATTAAATCTGACTTATCTTGGTAAAATATGATATAGCTTCTAAGACTGTCAGAATTTGTTTCTTGTCTGTCATTCTCTTTCAAAATAGTTTTTGGCCTTTACATTTTCATCATACTAGAACTCCAGACTCCATGTTTTGTCATATATAAACTTTGTGCAGGTTTGGGAAGATTATTATCATGAAAATTCTTTGAAGTTGCTAGTGTTTGCTTTGCCTTATATTTGTAAACAGTATTCCCAATACAGGCCACTATTGCTAATATAGGAATAGCTGATATATACCATACCATTCAGATGAACCAAGATACCATTACAGAACCACAATACAAGTACCTTTTCTGGTGTGTGTACTAAAGAAATCACATGAGTAGGTTACCAAAATTATTATGTTCCAGCTGCACATCAGAGTGGACACAACAGTGGTGTGATACATGCAGGAATCTATTACAAGCCTGGGTCTCTGAAAGCCAAGCTGTGTGTTGAGGGCCTTCATCTGGCCTACAGGTACTTAGATGAAGAAGGTGAGATATCTGTACTTGTGAATGTTGCCATAAAAGCAACAGATGATGAAATACTGTTCATGTGAAGTAAGCCAGATCAAATGAGCAAGAATTATAATTTCTGATTTTTCTTCTTCTTTATTTAGGTATCCCATACAAGAAATGTGGTAAACTAATTGTGGCTGTGAATAATGATGAAGTTGGACGGTTAAATGACTTGTATGACAGAGCCTTGAAGAACAATGTGCCAGATGTACAGCTTGTAGATGGCGATCAGATTAAGAAGTATGAGCCATACTGCAAGGTTTGTGCAGACTCACATAGCTATTAATACTGTCTGAGTTTATGGCTGATTGATGAAACAGTCTGAGAACTTTAGTTATTACTGTTGCTTTCTTTCATGATTTTCATAGATGATTTTTATTAGAACCATTGGCCTACTGTAGGAGTTTTAATGGACACTTCTAAGGGGGTTATTTTGCCAAGCTGCATTTTCTTACTTGAGGTTTATCAGATGTTTTTTGAGTACTTGATTACAAGTGTTGTTATTTTATGTTACTTCTACTGGCAAGACTGACTTAGCGAGTGCTTCATGGTGCAGTATGAACTAATTCAAGTTTAATCTAAAAGATGTAGTTATGTCTTCTTCAAGTCTGCATGAATATGACAACTCAAGACTGATCTTAGTAATACAGACATGCTATAGAACTGATTCTCCCTGTAATAATGTACAGTCACTAGAGATAATCCTAGGACCTCCGCATTTAGAAGAAAAATAGGACCAACTTTTGGGAAGGAAGTAGAAACCCTACCATAACTCTTTAGACACTTGAAGTAAGCAACATAATTCACAATGTTCTTGCTATATTAGGAACCAAATCAGTTGGACCCATGTGTAAGTCTGATTTCTTGCTCACCCATGTATATATTTCTTGTGTAATTCAAGCTACTTAGTTTTCATAGTAGATGTAAAGAATAGTGTGGCAGTAAATTTCAAGCAATATCTGTAAATACTCAGGAGATTGTTCTGAGAGACATGTAAGATGACCTTCAATTAATTACTTGTTATTGATGGCTGTTTCAAAAGCTTTATATTGAGTAGGTTATCCTCCTCAGCAATTTTCCTTGGGATTGAGATACACGTATTCATGATAACTGCACCATGTTGAATGGTGTATCTAGAAACTCCTTCTTTCACTGTTTGAGTCATAGGGGTATCTCATGTACACATAAGGACAATTTGTTTCTTCTTGGATGGAGATATACTACAGTATATCCCTGTTGACATGTAGAGGGGTGTAGTGCAGCATTAGTGAAAATGCATTGATGAGCAGAGAAAACAAAAACATGACATCTCTCCCTTGCAGGTGTTCCCTCTTGAATAGCTATTGAGGTTAAGTTTATGAGAATTTCACTAAAATTGATACATTCTTACTGTCAGCATGATTTCAGTTCCAATTTTTATTCATTTTTATTTATTTAATTTTTTTTTTAGTGACTGTACATTCCAAAGTGGTAGTCATTTGATAACTGACCTTGATATTTGCACAAAAATGTGCTAATATTTGTTTGGAGATGTCAGTGAACTATTATTTTTTTCAAAACTTATGCATGACAATTTTTAAAACATTCATATTTTTTGTTGACTGAAAGTGTCTTTAATGTAAATGTAATGCAGTTTGTTTTTCCCCCCAAAAATGAGTTTCAGGAAAATGCCATAAGTACTTATTCTTCCATGTCCTTGATTTATAGGTTAAATATTTGTGTTTTTAATTTACTTCACTCGGAGTCATTGTAAACAAATTTCATGGTAGAAATAGTCGCATACATGGAATCAGAATTTTTTTTTCTTTCCCAATTTCTTTTACCACTCATATTCATGAACAAGAAGAAAATTAATTAATAATTTGCACATTTTCTCTGGTGTGAAAAAAGACAAAATGTAATGTTAGAAGTTGCCAATGATTTTCATTGTATTTTAATTGATCCACAGGGTGTGAAGGCAATCTGGTCCCCACATACAGGCATTGTGGACTGGGGTTTAGTTACTGAGCACTATGGCAAGAATTTCCGAGATCATGGGGGAGATATCTTCCTTGACTTTAAGGTGACGGATTTCCAGCTGACAGACAAGAGCCAGAAGGATAGCACCAAGCCTAGTCAGCATCCTGTCAGAGTCATTAGCAATGACAAGGTGAATTATTAGTATTTTAATATTTTTGTAATTTGCTTCATCAGATTAGTTGCTTTTCTCTTGTAACATTGATATACAGAAATTATAGTTTTGATGTGCATGGTAGATACTAAGATTTTATATTCTCTTTTAGAGGTACAAGAAGACAATAAAAATATTGCTGCATGGAATGGATAGTTATGAAGAGGAGTGGAACATGGTTGATATATAGACTAAGCAGACTGATTGTATAAGAGCAAGGCTTAGATGTAAATGGAGACAGATTTTAGTTTAATTAATAATCTTCAAATTTCTAAAAGAATACACACAATTGATAGACTCTTTTACTTACCTAATGAGATTAATAATACTATTGAAAGTGATGCTGGTAAATACTTTTGATATTGGGGAAATATTACCAGTGCTATGTATTCTGTACATGTAGACGCTAAAAGTGGCATACCTTAGGAGCCGTTCTGTCTCCAATTTTGTCCCTTGATACATAATTTTTTTTTAATTAATTCTGCATCAAGTCTTTCACTATAGCCAAGTCTGCCTCTAAGCTAGAAATTCTGTTTAGGTGTTGTAAGTATATTTCTACTGAACAACTACTGCAGTGCTACAAAGGTCTCATTCATCTAAGCACGGAGTACTGCTCCTATGTATGGGGCTGTTCACATGGCATAAATTTTCATGACAGGATTCAGTGTAAAGCAGTCTGCCATATTGAATTACCGTTTACCTTCTTATCTTGAACCTCATTCTCTTAGATGCCATAGGTAACTTCTGTATCCCTTTTCTACAGATATTATTTTGGCCATTGGTCCTAAGAATTGACTAGTTGTGCGCCACCTCCACTCCCATGGCTACAGAATACTTGGCAAGCAGTTTCATGCCATCAACATTGTGTGAAAATTAACAACTCACAGATAGGCTTTTATGATGGCTCCTTTTTTTCTTTTACTCCCAGACTCTGGAACTCTTAGCACAGACTCTGTTACTTCCCCCCCCACCCACCCACCAAGAAAAGGGGGGGGGGGGAGATGTAATGGCTTCATTCTCAAATGTGTAAACTGTTCAGCTTTGAATTTAAATTCATACATTCTTTCTGTATTCTACAGGCTATCCGATGCAGGTATGTTTTGACCTGTGGTGGGCTTCAGTCAGATAAACTTGCTAAATTGTCTGGCTGTTCAGGAGATCCACACATTGTCCCTTTCCGAGGAGAGTACCTCCTACTGAACAAGGAGAAGGCTCACATGGTGCGAGGAAACATTTATCCAGTAAGTATTGGACTAGATATTAAGTTATAGTGAGGAGGCAAAACAGATGGTACAAACAATAATATTTTTAGGACTAAAGTAGGTACAATTGAATATAACAAAAGAATCCTATTTTATTGCCCTCAAAATGTGTGTGTGTGTGCATACACATGTATACATTCATACATACCATACACAATAAAACCTCTTTCCTTCAGGTGCCAGATCCACGCTTCCCATTTCTAGGTGTTCACTTTACTCCACGAATGGATGGTGAAATCTGGCTTGGTCCAAATGCAATTCTTGCATGGAAGAGAGAAGGATATCGGTGAGTCTTAAACAGAAGATTCTTTTAGCCTCCTTATCAGTATTGTGTTTTGATGTACATGTATATTTTAACCAGTTGCCTCTTAGTGACATAGCATCCATGTCATAAATAAATTGGGCGGCACTAAGAGATGACATGCCAGGCACATGCATTTACTGCCAAGTGCAAACATAACTCAGCCTCCATAACTCATGGCCTATGGCCTATATGAGCTAATGAAAATGATATTTTATGGAGTTTGGCTTGATGTCACGTACTCTCGTGCCCAGTGTCAGTCCGTTGCCAGAAATCACCAGAGGTTATCACACTCAGGGACTTCTGTTCACCCGGCTGTGATGATTTAATGATAAAGGTGGTTGAATAATATGCCTTGACACAGTTCATGTGACTCACCACGCAGTAAGCAGTGCGCAGTTGCAGGTGCCCCAAAATGAATGTCAGAGAAAGGCCAAAATTTCCCAGAGGGATGAGATAAGAGAAAACACCAGCAGCATAGTAAATTCACAAATGTACATGTGTGTATTCTCTTTTATAATGGAGAGAATGGATATTTAAGGTTCTTGGTAATTTGTTTTTGATCCAATATTATGGCAGTATATCAGGATAAGTTCTGCAGCATCATGTGATATCATGAAACTTGCATGCCAACCAATGTTTTGCACTCCCAACTATGATCTATTTGTTACCAAATCAACCTTACTTTTCTTTGGTTTTAAATGCATCATTGATTATTTGTTTTGTCTTAGGTATATGATAATTGTTGATGGATGATTAACCATAATTCAAAGGCACCTGTCAGTTTCCCTGTCCCTGGTTGGGTAGATGTCTCTTGATTTTGTTCATTATGCATTATAAAATACATGAAGATGAGTCTTTTGACAATGAGATTACATTCTTGGCAAATAGTGGCAGTTCCCCATATTGCTCACCCCACAAAAGTTTATAGATGCATGTATTTTTATCATTTGTTCATTGTTTATGAAGCATCAATTGAAGTTTGTGTGATCAGCAGTTGACAAAAATAGAAAAGAAAAAATAGTTGAAGCTAGAAAATAAAGATTGTACCACTCCTTACAAGGCATAAAGGTGACAGGCATGGTTATGACAGATAAATAGTTTATTTAATGCAAACTGTAGGTAAAGAAGGGTTTAAAGTTGACTTTTGGAGGTTCCAGGCTTACACAATCAAATAAATCGGACCAACCAGACCCCAATTAGGGACTGAGAAAATGTTTCATCCTGAAAACATGCTAACCAAGCTCTATGTACCACTAGTTTGAGCATGATGTATTTTACTCAGCTTGAATGCTGAGATCCTGACATCAGCTTCTCAGAGGTGAAGAATGATGTTGAAAATAGCAAATTCAATTTAGAAGTCGTAAACATTTAACCCAATGCCGACGGGCATGATGTGTACGTATGTGTTATGCCCACTGTGAGTTACTTGTTTGATTGTTTTTATACATAGATGGCTACACTTGTACTAAGTCACCAATGAGCCAGTTATAAGTACTGCCTGTCTTGCCCATTTACCCATTTCTTTGATTTATGAAAATATTTTACGTAATCTTATTTTGCTGTTACTAATGTTTATAACATAGTAATTATAATGTTTAAAATAAAAATAACACCATCGATATTCATAGCACTAGTAAAAAATATTTTTTTCCCACCAATTCAAATCAGGTAAGGTCATAAGGTCTACTAATTGACTCCTTTGTGGCTAAGCACTAGCAGAGCCATCTATGTGCAGAGACATTTATAAAAGAATATAGAAAATTAACACAGCAGTTTCCCCATTTTTTATTTATATTCCCCGATGGCATTGGGTTAACAAGACCTGTCTGTAACAAGAAGCCATAAGGTAGCTGATCTTTTTTTCTTTTTCTTTTTTTTACCTTATTCATCCCCTCTCTTTCTTTCTTTCTTTCTTTAATAATGATAATAATTATAATAATTAGTGGTAGGAAGATATGTCTATTCCCTAATAATTTAACCAATCTGTTGCTCCAGTTGTAGTGCTTCAAGCAGCAAAGTATGGCAGGCATTTCATATTTCAGGAGCCAATCTCTGCTCATTGTTTCAGAGCATGGTTACTTGTTTTTTCTTTTAACCCCTACAATCCTGATGACGTGACTATCACGCCATCATGAAAAAAAATTGGCTTGAGGGCAGGATTATTATGCCACACACCCATCAGAGCGGCTGATCATGTAAGCCTAATGCTCATATTTTGGGCCATGTGATTGCTGTGAAGCAACTGGATCCAATGGGCTAAAAGTTATTAGCTGCAGCAACAGTTTGGGCAAGTATCAAGAAATAATCACATATTTCAGGCACTTTGACAGAATGTGAGTGGGCAGAATTAATAAATCAATTCCATTCATGTGAATAGTGTATGTGCAAAGGCAATTTTTGCAGGCCATATGCAAATCCTAGCTGAACATGTATGGTACCTTTTAGAACTATAGTCAGGAATGTAGGATGGCCTAGTAGAGGTTAGTGGACAAGAAGAGTTGTCAGTTGTTAAATGTTTATTATGTTTCAACCATTCGTATATCTAGTATTGTTTGCTGTTTCCTAGGTGGCTAGACATCGACATCCGTGAGCTGTGGGATACTATCACATACAGAGGTTTCCAGAAATTGGCTATACAGTACATTGGCTTTGGTATGATGGAGATGTTACGCTCCGCCTTTCCTAGATTGCAGGTGAGTTTTCTTCTCTATAGGCCCTATCACACTTGTACATTTTCCATCAATCTTTCCATTTCTGCGTGACTTTGAGGCTCTCCGTCAGACAAGTTTCCATTTTGAGCTTGTGGTATGGATGATTTATACAACTAGAATTTTTTTTTTTATTGATAAATTAAATAGAATCAGTTATTGTAAACATAAGTTAATATTCTAGAATAATTTTGCTTACAATATACATAATTATATTTCTTTAAAATTATGAATTGAGAATGCTCATGTGATTACTAGAATTTTACTTGGATGCCATCATGTTTGTTTACTTGGGCACTGTGTTTGCTGCCTTGGTAGTATGATAGGATCAGTCCATTTACACATAGAAATTTCTCACGGAAATGCAGAAATTGGTGGTAAAAATGCTAGTGTGATACGGCTTTAGGTTGGCAAGTAAAGTTACAGTGACTTTAATAGTATTGTAGTTTTATTTCTTTAGTGTAGTTTAATATGTTATTGAAATTTGGTTTATGCTTACAGAAACACAATATTTTATTTGTCCTTTTTATGTTAGATAATCATACACATAAGGTGAAATTGTAATCCCTTAAACAGATTTATAGATCTCTGCCTTTATATGGATGGGTGCTGAATTTACAAGCATCGATAACTGGAAGAGAGGTTTTGATAGTTTACCTTTTGTCATTAGTATGAAAGTGACATAACAATCCTTTACAGATCAGAGCTTTGCAGAAGTTCATCCCAGAGGTAACAGCATCAGATATCATGCGGGGCCCAGCTGGAGTGCGTGCTCAGGCTATGAACATTGATGGAACCTTGGAGGATGATTTTGTATTTCAGCGTGAGACAGAATGTGAATTGGGTTCAAAAATCTTGCACTGCCGAAATGCCCCATCTCCAGGTGCAACGTCTTCCCTTTCCATTGCAAAGATGATTGCAGACAAATGTAAAGCAGAATTTTCATTGTGAGGGGTTGTGTAATACTTAACTTCTCACAAGAAGTATGGTTGAAAGTAACTGGGTAGCATTTAAAATTGTGATAAGAAACTGAAGTTATGTACTTGTTATGAATTAAAGAGTATACTGGTGTTAGAATCCATAGTACCAATGTACCTCACTGAAAGGTGACTAATATATAGTTTGTTTTATATAATTTATAGAATATATATATGTACAAATAGAACACTAGTATGAATCGCCCTATAAGGCCTGTAAATTTTGCCCAAACTTTTTAGAAAAGTTTGTTTTTAATATTAAATATAGGCAGCATTGATATTGGTGAATTATGTTCTAAATTTGCCTATGGAATATTTAATTATTTATAATTCTTGTCTCTATTTGTATTGATTCCAACTGTTACTATTCAACTTATTTGGGCACAAAGTAATAGAAGTAACCCCAGTGTGTTTCTGTGCATCTTATTTAATATATTAAAGTATTTTGTTAAGATGTCATCAAACCCCATATACCTTGAATGTAAATATTTTTTATCAGATAAATGCATATGACTGAAAAAAGGATTAATTAAATGGGTTAAAATTGTGTTTTTATTAGGTATCCTTTGTTTGTGACATAAACTGATTGCAGATGATGAAGAAAGCTTTAAATGGTGGAGAATAAAATTGTGTGAGAAGCAGTGAGAGTTGATGATAGTATGCCAGGGTCGTGGTCATCACTATATGTGGATGATTTAACCATCTTTGCCTCTGGCCCTCCAATCCCTTGCCCATTGTTGTTGTGTGTGTGGGCGGGGGGGGGGGGGGGTAGGAGACAACTGAGACCCAGTGCTGGGGATCTCCCTTGCCTTGGGCCTCTGCCCTTGACTCAAATAATTTTGTTTAGGCTTTTTCCGTCCCCCTTTTTGTTTCTAACTTTTTTTTCAACCCCTTCTTTTATCCATGCCTATGGTGTGAGGGCTGTGTTGCAAGAATGAAGGGCTGACTTTGTGCCAGGGGGGAACCATGGGCACGGTATTCCTCTGTTTAGTTGCTTAGCCCTTACCCCTGAAGGCCTAGAGCTAAGCAAAGCCTTTACCCCGTCCCTCTCCGGGTCAAATTCTTTCGCCATTCTAAATCCAGACACCCCAGTCTCCACCACGATTCCAGACACACTATTTCCCCGGTTCCTCCTCGCCCAACTCACCGCACAAGACAAGTTAAACGCTCCATCCCATCTTCTTCTCTTTACTTCCATTCCCTCTACATTTAAAGTATCCCTACTCCCTCCTGGATGCTCACATGAATTCCTTTTGTCACAAGTGTCCTTCCTGAGACCCTTCCTCTCCTAATGAATCTCCTGACACTACACCTTCTCTTGATCCCCTACCTCATTCCCGGTACTCCTCCTCCTACCTCTGCCCTATTACCCATTGATTTCTTCATAATGGTTCTTTTGCAATGGAATATTTGGGGTTTCCGTTCTCACAGACCCGACCTTCGTCACCTCATATCTTCCTCTGTCTCCAGGAAACCTTTCTAGCACATCCTCCAGCACCAATTCCCTTTTTCCAGTTTGTATCATCCCCTCATTCTCTCCCTGTTTCCTTGCCCATCATAAAACACCAAGATAATTATGATTTAACCAGTCTGTTGGCTCAAGAAGTTAGTGCTTCAAGCAGCCAAGTATGGGAATATGTAATTCTTTTTCAGGAGGCAGTCTCTGCCCAGTGTTTCCGAGATGGCTTCTTTTTTTTTAACCCTTCATGAAAAGAAATGGCTTGAGGGCCAGGTGACATGAACTTGCCATCATTGAAAAACCTGGCTGTGGGCCATTGTGATACGAACTTACTGTAATGAACATTTTGGTTGAGGGCCAGGGTGACAGGAGAGACTCACCACAAGTGCACATCATGGAAGGTGATTAGACTCATTAGGCGTTTAGAATGGGACTTTTGCATTATTTCTATCGAGTGTGGAATATAGTCATGACTGGAAGAGCGCCGGCTCCAGGGAGGAGCCCCCCCCCCCCCCCTCCAATCCCTTGCCTGTTGTTGTCGTGGGGGGGGCTTATGAGGCGGAGACTGGGACCCAATGCTGGGGAACTCCCCAACCTTGGGACTCAGCCCTCGACTCAACAAATTTTGCATGGTCTTTTTTTTCCTCCCCTACTTTTTCATTTCTGTCCCTTCACCAATCCCTTCTACTATCCACTTCCTAAGGTGTAAGAGCTGTGCTGAAAGGCTGACTTTGTGCCAGTCCTGAACGGCCTGAGGGAGCCATAGGCACGGTATTCCCCAGCTTTAGTTGTCTAGCCCATACCCCTCAAGGGGACCCTGAGGGGTGGACCGTTTCTCTCCCCAACATACTCCAGGCTTACCATGGCCAACAATGAAGATTTTATACCACTATTAGGGGCAATGAGGCTTGCCCCTTCATCAAATAGCCCCACCAATTCAAACTCTCCCGATTCCCAGACCCCGGGCTCTTCTTTGACCACGGCTCCGAACACTACAACTAATACCCCATCCTCAATGCCAATAGTACAGTATCCACCCCAATCAACACTCAATCCCCAGGAGACATTTCTACTCTCCCAACATGCTCAACTTCAACACCTCTACCCCCACAACCTTCTTTATCAACTACCCCATCCTCCCTTATTACTACCTTACAACCTTATTGTCCACCTCCCCATATCACTACCTCCCTCAACACTACACCCTCTTCCACACGCCCCCGTCCTTCTACTACCCCCCACCTCTACAAGAATCCTAAATACTCTATTTAGCCCAGCCAAGTGGGACCGATTTTACGTGATCTCTCCCACAGCTCCTTACTTTGATAACACCCTTCTCTTCCAGCAATGTCTCCAAAAACCAGTAGGCAGTCTCTTTCCGTAGCCGACCCGACCCTTCCCGTCTCGTCACAGTAACATCTGAAAACCAAGCTATAGCATTATCAAATCTAACTGATCTATGTGGTAATCCCATCCCTGCAGAACCCCATCCAACCCTCAATACTTGCACCGGAACTGTTTCTATCTTCCCAGCAAATTGCCCTGTCTATATAAAAAAAATTGTCAGATTGTGGAGAAGACTTACTCGCATGTCTCACGGACTATGATGATGCGGTATCAGTACAATGCTACTCCATTCCTCCCAGAGGTCATCGTAAGAAACCCACTAACATTGCCAAAATTACTTTCCGTACACATGACTTACCCTTTAATGTATACATCGGTGGAGAATCCCTCCCTGTCCGACCATGTTTTCTCCGTCAGTGCCAAAATTGTTGGCGTTTAGAACATCCTCCCCCCCCCCCCCCAATCCTTTGCCCATTGTTGTCGTGGGGGTGCTTAGGAGACGAAGACTGAGACCCAATGATGGGGAACTCCTCAACCTTGGGATTCAGCCATCGACTCAACTAATTTTGCATTGTCTTTTTTCCCACTCATACTTTTCGTTTCAGTTTCTTAACCAATTCCTTCTACTATCCACCTCCTAAGGTGTGAGAGCCGTGCTGAAAGGATGAAAGGCTGACTTTGTCAGTCCTGAACGGCCTGAGGGAACCATGGGCACGGTATTCCCCTGCCATACCTGGCCCTTACCCCTCAAGGGGACCCTGAGGGGTGGACTATTTTTTCCCCAACATACTCCAGGCTTATCATGGCCAATAATGAAGACATAACCCCACTTTTAGGGGCAATGAGGCTTGCCCCTTCATCACATAGCCCCAATCCCGGCTCTCCTTTGACCACGGCTCCGAACACTGCAACAAATACCCCCTCATCAATGCCTACTAGTACAGTATCAACCCTAATCAACAACCAACCCCCAATAGACATTTCTACTCTCCCAACATGCTCAACTTCAACACCTCTACCCCCACAACCTTCTTTATCAACCACCCCATCTCCCCTTATTACTACCTTACAACCTTATTGCCCACCTCCCCATAACACTACCCCCCTCAACACTACTCCCTCCTCCACACTACTCCCTCCTCCACACTACTCCCTCCTCCACACTACTCCCTCCTCCACACTACTCCCTCCTCCACACTACTCCCTCCTCCACACTACTCCCTCCTCCACACTACTCCCTCCTCCACACTACTCCCTCCTCCACACTACTCCCTCCTCCACACTACTCCCTCCTCCACACTACTCCCTCCTCCACACGTCCCCGCACTTCTACTACCCCCACCTCTACAAGAATCCTAAATCCTCTATTTAGCCCAGCCAAATGGGACCGATTTTTCGTGATCCCTCCCACAGCTCCCTACTCTCAAAACACCCTCCTCTTCCAGCAATGCCTCCAATAACAAGTAGGCAAAGTCTCTTTCCGCAGCAGACCCCCCCCCCCCCCCAATCCCTTGCCCGTTGTTGTCGTGGGGGGGCTTAGGAGGCGGAGACTGGGACCCAATGCTGGGGAACTCCCCAACCTTGGGACTCAGCCCTCGACTCAACAAATTTTGCATGGCATTTCCCCCCCCCCCCCCTCCTACTTTTTCCTTTCTGTCCCTTCACCAACCCCTTCTACTATCCACTTCCTAAGGTGTGAGAGCCGTGCTGAAAGGATGAAAGGCTGACTTTGTGCCAGTCCTGAACGGCCTGAGGGAGCCATGGGCACGGTATTCCCCTGCTTTAGTTGTCTAGCCCTTACCCCTCAAGTGACCCTGTGGGGTGGACCGTTTCTCTCCCCAACATACTCCAGGCTTATCATGGCCAACAATGAATAACCATTAACTATACCATTATTAGAGGCAATTGCCCCTTCATCAAATAGCCCCACCAATTCAAAATCGCCCGATTCCCTGACCCCAAGCTCTCCTTTGACCACGGCTCTGAACACTACGACTAATACCCCCTCCTCAATGCCGACTAGTACAGTATCCACCCTAATCAACACCCCAGGAGACATGTCTACTCCCAACATGCTCAACTCCCAACAACTATACCCCCACAACCTTCTTCATCAACTACCCCATCCTCCCTTATTACTACCTTACAACCTTATTGTCCACCTCCCTCAACACTACGTCCCTCAACACTACGTCCCTCAACACTACGTCCCTCAACACTACGTCCCTCAACACTACTCCCTCTTCCACATGCCCCCGTCCTTCTACTACCCCCATCTCTACAAAATTCTTAAAATCTATTTAGCCCAGCCAAATGGGACCGATTTTCGTGATCCCTCCCACAACTTCTCACACTTTCTCCTTTGACAACCTGCTTTCATTCCTCAAATGCATATACATCCTTCACTTGATCTAACCCCTATACATTACCTTACCCAACCTTAACCCATTTACTGGTCAATTCCTTTGCCCAACTTTGACAACTAATCACTAACTCAACCACCCTTCACTACCATTTACTATAGTGCTACATGACCTTAGATGTCTAGCACATTTATTTTGCTTCTAACCATCCCCCCCCCCCCTCACAAGAAAAGCTTTATCTCACAAAACTCCCCAACCAACTCAACTACAGAAACTCTTGAAAATATCCAGAACTATATAATCGAGTCCCAAACTGACACTGAAACTCCTCATCCACCTTCAAATTCTACAACTCTCGCTCCCTCCACACTCGAAGTGACTGCCGATATCCATCCTCCTCCTACTCGCTGGATCACAGTGATTTCAGTCTACTTCTCTCCTTCCCACCCCATTGACTTTGTTGCTTTTGAAAATCTAATTTCTCAACTCCAAGCACCTTTCCTCATAGTTGGTGATTTCAACTGCCGCCACACTCTTTGGGGTGATTCTATCACTAACTCCCGTGGCCGATCCCTAGAACGCTTCCTCTCCACAGCTAACCTTATTATTCTTAATTCAGATCGCCCCACACACTTTGATACACGCACACTATCTTTTTCATGCACACAATCTTTTTCATTTCTGACCTGTCTCTATGCTCCCCTTCTCTTCATTTAGATTTCCATTGGTCAGTTCTAGACCACTTTCCCTATAGTGACCACTTTCCAGTTCTCCTTTCTCTTACTTCATATGTATCACTTCCTAACTCCCCACGCTGGTGCTTTGATAGAGCCGACTGGCGTACTTTCACTTCACACACTGATATTCATATCCCTCCATCCTCCCTTTCATCCATTTCAGATATGATACAATGTTTCACAACTACAGTCCTAAGAGCTGCCCATACAACTTTTCCACGAACCTCAAGACCCTATACCTCCAAATGTGTTCCATGGTGGAATTCTGATTGCACTAAAGCGCTTCGCTTAAAACTTACAGCCCGGAACAGTTACCGCTACAAACGAGGTACCCCTCATCAATTACCAGCCCTTATCTCCTTTAAAAAAGTGTAAGTGTAGCAGCCCAATTAAGAAAGTAAAGATGAATGAAAATGTTTTAAAAGATTGTTTCAAAGTTGAATACATAGACGGGTATTGGAACGCGGTTGTTTACTTCAACGGCAGCTGTGGTCGCCTAACAGCACTAGGCCCTATTGTAGGGTTTGGAGGTAAATTACATTCTTTGTACTAGTTTATTCATCCTATTATTATAATTTTATGTTTTATAAGTTTATTAGCATTCAACGAGTTAAGTGTGTGAATTACTACAAGTTTAATAGTATATATGACCACGTGGCCACAGTTGGTACGTTCCAGATTGTTTTGTTTGCAGTTTTACGTATGAGTACGGACATGGAAGATATGGATGAACATGTAGAAATTGTATTTCATCAGTTATAGAGAATAAAGGAAGAAGCAACAAGAATTGTTTTTCTCCAGAATCCATTAAAGTATTAATTCAATAAACAAAACAAAAAGGGCGAGGACGCAGCGACAAAGACTTTGTCGCTGCGTCCTCGCCCTAAAATCGTGCCAAAACACTCATGAAGGCCCTGGCGAGATTCACTACCGTATGCTCTGACAACTCCCATCTTCCTCATTATCCTTCCTATTAACAACTTACAACCACATATGGACATAAGGAAATTTTCCTTCTCATTGGCGAGAAGTTCTTATCCTTCCCTTCCTGAAACCCAACCAATCGGGTAACCTCCCTCAAGACTATCGCCCCATCGCACTAACTAGCTGCTTGTGCATACTACTAGAGCGAAAGGTTAACTTCCGCTTAATGTGGTATCTTGAATCTCACAATCTTCTCTCTCCATCCCAGTTTGGTTTCCGCCGTGCCCGAAGCACAGCTTATCCCCTTGCTTATTTTGAGACATACATTACATTTGCATTTGCACGCCACGAATCCGTGCTAGCTATATTCTTTGATATAGAAAAAGCATATGATACTACATGGCAGTACCATATTATCCAACAATTGTCCTCTCTAGGCATACGTGGAAACATGGGTGTCTTTATAATGTCTTTCCCCTCCCAACGCACTTTTCAGGTCAAAATTGCCTCTGCCACATCATCCTTCTTTCCTCAAATCGAAGGCGTCCAACAAGGTAGTGTGCTCAGTACCACTTTATTCCTTCTTGTTGTAAATGACATTGACTCCGTTCTATCACCAGAGACCGGTCATCACTATATGTTGATGATTTAACTATCTATGCCTCTGGCACATCCATACCAAATCTCTACCAATTTCTTCAGTCTGCAATATCATCAGTATCTGCCTGGGCCACAAACCATGGTTTCCGCTTTTCTACCTCCAAATCTTTCTCCATCCTTTTCTCTCGCGCATATGTAGGTCCCCAACCTCAACTCTTCTTATATGGCACTCCACTCCAATACCGTTCCTCTGGCATATTCTTAGGCGTTATTTTTGACTCCAAACTGTCCTGACAAGACAATATCCTTTACATTAAAAAAAAAGCCCGCCGCCGTCTCCGAATTTTACAAACCCTATCACATATATCTTGGGGCTCAGATCGCAAAACTCTCCTTCATTTTCATGTTACCTTGATCCTCTCCACTCTCGATTATGGATGCCATATCTACCCCTCTGCCTCAACTTCCCTCCTTGCTCATCTTGATACAATCCATCGCTGTGGTCTTCGCTTAGCCCTAGGTGCCTTCCGCTCCTCTCCAGTTGAGAGCCTGTACACTGAATCCGGCATACCATCGCTCTCTCTCGACGCCGTACCTTTCTCTCTCTCCGATGTTATGCTCGATTCCACCAACTTCCCCTCACTAAACTAACTATCCCACAATTCCTACCTCCTACCTTTGCTTCTTCTCCACGTTTACCTACTCCTTTCTCCACTCGCATGGATACCCTCCTCTCCCATTCCCCTTTTCCCCATCTCCGACCTCTCCCGTTCTCTGTCCATTCTGTCCCTCCATGGCTTATACCTTACCCCCGTATTTGCTCCTCGGTTCTCTCTGACCCACCAAAATCAAATATTCCTCCTGCTGTCCTTCTCACCCATTTCCTTGACCATGTCTCAACTCATTCCTCCATTATTCATGTTTACACTGATGGCTCCAAATCCACCTCCGGTGCTAGTTTTGCAGTACCCTTCCCAACTCGTACTTTCAAATACCCCCAGTTGAGAAGGATAAGGTCAATGTTTGAAAGAAACCGTTCTATGGAACGGCCTCAGGAAGTAGTGGTAGAGTCACCCCAAAGAGTATGGCGACAATTAAAATCGCCGACTATGAGGATTGATGGATGAAGTTGAGAAAGTAAAATTTCGGAGGCATTCAATGGGAAGAGAAGGAGAAAAGTAAACCATTGTTATCCGGCGGCGAAGAAAGATGCGTATAATTGTGGAAGGGACAGTTTTTTGAGAGGAGGTATAGTGTATGGTATTTATTGATGGGTGAGTATAGATGAGATAGTAAGAGAGTGAGGGGATGATATAAAGGATAATTTGGAATCGGTACTGGAGGATGTGTTCGGAAGGTTTCTTGGGGACAGATAATGAATGGATTGTAGGAAGATAGTAGGGGATCAGAGGAAGGGGGTGAAGGGGTAGTATCAGGAAGTTCATTAGTGAAGGTGGGATCGGGGAAGGACATTTTAACAAAAGGGATTCACGTGTGTACCCAGGAGGGAGTGGTAGAGATAGTAGGGAAGGAGGGGTTTTGGTGTTGGTGGAGGAGAGGATAGGGCATATTGAGAGGGAGAAGGGAGAAGAGGGGTAGGGGAATATGAGGAAGAGGAGGTTGGATGTCGGCAGTCACTTTGAATGTAGCCGAAATTGGAGGATGAATGAAATAGAGGAACTTTTTCTTTAGTCTTGCTTAGGAAGTTTCTAATGTCCTCAAGGGTTTCTGGAAGGGATTTGGATGGGGAGGTTTGGGAAACATAAGTTGAGGAGTAGGGGGAAGTGTTACTGAGGAAGATGCAGGGTTGTGTCTACTTGGTGGAGGGGATAGGAGTGGAGTGAAAGATGGTACTGGAGTAGGGAGTGATTGAAAAACCTCGTCGAAGTGCTTCCTGTCTGACCCCTCGTAGTTTTTATCTGAGAACTGCTAACTCAGGTTCAAACTTGTTGGCAGGGCAGCCCCTGTATAATACATTATGGAAAACCACTGCAGTTGGCACATATACATGATTGTGCATGGCAATTTGAACGGTCATGACCAGGTTGGGCAGTATTCTGGGGAGCGACAGTGCTTTGCAGGGTGGCCAAAACGCCAGCATTTCTGACCTTGACTTGGGAGTCGATATGGTCTAACATAGCAATATTCTCCTCCTATATAGACTTTATGGGGAAGGTCATGTCTACGAAAGGTAATCTTGGCAATATTGATGTGGGACTTACAGTGGCCTCTGGGGGAAACAGTGTAGCACTGTACTGATACTGCACCATAGTCAGCGAGGCAGGCAAGTAGTCTTCACAGTCTGACCAATCTTTTTTGTAGATAGGGCAATCAGCCGGGAGATGAAAACAGTTCCAGTATTTATATTAAGGGAGGAGTGGGGTTGGGCAGGAATAAGTATGCCAGTGATGTCAACCAGGGTAGATACTGCATGGGCTTGAGACTTGAGGAGGGGGGTTGGAGGATATTGGAAGTGAGGAAGGGGTTTCTTTTTGAAGGTTGGGTTATAACCTGGTTAGATAATAACAGTTTGTATCGACGAGGGGGGTGTAGTAGCAGTGATAGAGCCGTGATCAAAGAGGTGTCAGGGGTCGGTAAACCATAGGAGGTAGTGTCAGAAAAGCCATTTGATAAAGGGGCAAGCTTCATTGCCCCTAACAGAGTACAAAATCTTCATTACTGGTTATGGTAAACTTCAAATACTTTGGGAAGATAAAAGGTCCATCCCTCAGGGTCCTCATGTGGGGGTGAGGGCTGAACAATTAAACAAAGGAATACCGTGTCCATGGCTCCCTGAGGCTGTCCATGACTGGCACAAAGGAATCCTTTCATCCTTTCAGCACGGCTCTTAACACCATATGAATTGGACAGGGGAAGGGGTGGGGAAGAAGGAAAGGAAGGTAGGAGAAAAAAAGACTGTCCAAAATTAGTTGAGTCGAGGGCTGAGGCCCAAGGTAGGAGGATCCCCAGCATTGGGCCTCAGACTCCATCCCCTAAGGCCCCTCATGACAGCAACGATCAAGGGATTGGGATAGAAGGGAGTGGGGTGTGGGGAAGGTAAGAAAAGGAAATAGTTAATGCTTTAAAATAAATAATTGTGCTAGACACCCAAAGTCATTTTGGTAAAGTATTATGGTGGAAGGGGTTTAAAGGAGTTCTTTATTTGAACTAAATGTCTTAAATTCCAACGGTCATGGTATTTATAAGATAGTATGGTAGTTGCGGGGTGGAAAGAGATGAGGTGAATGGGGTAAGATAGGGATTAATAGAAAGGGGAAGGGTTTAGGATAGAAGGTGATTAGATCTTGAAAAATCTTGAAAAGGTAGGAGATTCCGTGAATGCTTCAGTAAAGCGAGGGCAGGATAGTGGGATATGTGGGACTGAGAGGAAAGTTTTGAAGTGAGGATAGTAGTCTGTAGCTGGGATGTGTGAAAAGCGGGGTTGCTTGGTTGACAAGGCGGCGGATCGTGTCAAGGCATCTGCTTTTTCTTTGCGGGGATTCTGACATGGCTGGCTATCCAGTAAAATTTAACTGTTTTGTGTCGTATAGGCAGATAAAATCCTGTATTTTACGGACTATAGGGTTGATAGGCTGTATGGATTGTACGGGTGATACTGAGTTGCGTGAGTGAGTGAAGATAGTGAAGGATGTGGAGGGGATGGAAAACATGCGTTGCAAAGCGAAGAGGACAGCGTAAAATTCTGTTATAAGGACGCTCGATTCAGAAGGAAGGGGGAAGTTGAATGTGCGAGAGGGAAAGACTACATTGAAACCAGTACCCGAGATGGATTTGGAGCCGTCTGTATAGGCATGGGCACTGGAGGAGTAATTAGAGATTTGTGCGAGAAAATGTGCGAGGAGGATAGAAGGTGGGATGTTTGATTTGGGTGGGTCAGGGAAAATAGAAGAGCAATTACAGGAGGGAAAGTTCGGGAAGAAGGAAGAAGGGATCAGAGATGAGGAATGGGGGAATGAGAAAGTAGAGTGTCCATATGAACAGGGAAAGGGAAGAGGACTTTTGAAGGTATGAAGAAGGGACTGAGGGAGAGTTAGCTTAGCGAGAGAAAAATAATGAAAACGAGCATAACTTCTCAGGGACAAAAGAGCGCGTCTTCGAGAAAAGGATGGCAGGCCTCATTCACTGTATAGGCTTTCAACTAGAGAGGATCGCAAGGCACTTCAAGGCTAAACGGCGACCGCAATGGTGGGTTGTGTCAAGTTGAGTGAGAAGGGAGGTAGAGCCGGAAGAATATATATGGCGGCCATAATCAAGGATGGAGACTATTAGGGTAATATGATGGAGGAGTGTTTTGCGGTCTCAACCCCAGGTTATGTGAGAGAGAGTCTGTCGTCCAGACAGTTTGGAGTCAAAAATGACCCCAAGGAACTTGCCTGAAGGTCGGAATTGGATGGGAGCGTCATATAAGAAGAGTGGGGGTTGAGAGATACATGAACGAAAAAAAAAGATGGAAAAGGTTTTAGAGGTAGAAAATCGAAGCTGATGGAGGGCTGGTATGGAAGGACCAGAAGCAAAGATGGCTAGAATATCTACATATAGTGATGGCCAGATACTTGGTGGTAGAGCTGAAGCTAATCCGTTTACGGCAATGAGATATAATGTGGTGCTGAGCACACTACCTAGTGGGACACCTTCGAATTGTGGGAAAGAAGAGGAAGTGGAAGAGGCAAAAATGACACAGAATGTGCGATCAGTAAGAAAGGACTTTATGAAAACGCTCGTGTTTCCACGTATGCCATTGGAAGAGTTGTTGAAGGATATGGTGCCGTCATGTGGTATTATATGCCTTTTCTAGATCGAAACAGACAGCTAATACTGAATCGTGGCTTGCAAATGCTGATGTGATTTGTTTTTCGAAGTATGCAAGAGGAATCAGCTGTGCTTCGACAATTACGAAATCCAAACTGGTTTGGAGATAAGGTTGTGGTATTCAAGATACCACATTAGCTGGATATTAACCATCCTTTCTAGTAATTTGTATAAACAGCTTGTGAGTGCTATGGGACGGTAGTCTTGTAGAAGGGTACCAGGATTGTTTAGTTTTAAGAACGGTAGAACAAGGGCTTCACGCCAGTGGGGTGGAAAATTTCCAGTCGCCCATATGTTATTGAGTATTGATAGAAGGAAGGAGAAGGAAGTAGGTGAAAGGTTTCGTAACATATGTATACTGCCTGGGCCTTCATATTGTGGCATGACTGTAGAGCAGAAGAGATTTCAGAAGAAAAGGGTGCATTACAAGATTCTGTAGAGGAGAGGGAGAAGGAGATGGGGATGCGGTGATTTTATGGAAAAGAAGAGAGGAGAAAGGTGAGAGCCGCTACTGACTTGGCTAAAATAAAGTTCTGTAGCTACTTGAAGAGGGTCAGAGATGAGGCTGTTATGGATATGGAGGACAGGGGCAGAATGAGATTTTCCTGATAGTTTAAGGATCCGCCGCCAAACTGCAGAGACTGATGATGTTATAGAGGATACATAAATTTGTGGAAGGAGTAGATCAAGAATAGAGAGAGAGGTAAAGGTATGCCAGTCAGCTCTGTCAAAGTACCAGCAAAGAGGATTGGGAAGTGGGACATAGGAAGAAGGAGAAGGGAGAATAGGGAAGTGATCGCTAGAGTGAAAGCTGTCTAGAACCGACTAATGGAAGTATAGAATCAAGGCATGAGAAGGATTGGGTACATATTTCGAAGTGAGTGGGATGGTTTGAATTTAGGAGGATAAGGTCAGTATTGGAGAAAAAGTGCTCTAAGGAGTGACCTTGGGAAGTAGTAGTGGAGTCTCCCCTGAGGGTGTGGCGACAGTTAGTCTCCAACTATAGGAAAGGTGGTTGGAGTTGGGATAGTATGGTTTCAAAGGCTATAAAGTAATCCAGTGACAATTAAAAGTGCAGATAACTGTGCAATGTACAGTGGTTTGTAAGGGAGGAAACTTTGCCTACTTGTTTGTTGAGACATTGCTGAAAGAGGAGGGTATTATCAGAATAAGGGGCTGTTGGGGAATCCCAAAAAATCTGTCTCACTGAACTGGGCTAAAGAGAGTACACAAAAGATTTGTAGAAATGGGAATTGTAGAGGGGCAAGGACGGGAGAAGGAGGGAGTGGTGCGGAGTGAGACAGTACTGTGGGGGTGAGGGCAATATGGTTGGAGAGTTGTAATAAGGGAGGAGGATGTAAAAAATGACTGTGCAGGAGGTGGGTTGGAGGATATTGCGGGTGAGGAAGGGGTATCTTTCGAAGAATGAGTTATAACCTGGGTAGATGATTCAGGTTGGATTAAATTGACAGTATGTTGAGAGGATTAGTAGCAGTGGTCTGAGCTGTGATCAAAGGAGAGTCAGATGTTGGTAAACTTGAGGAGTTAGATTCAGAGAGGTTAGTTATATAGGGGCAAGCCTCAATGCCCCTAATAAGGGTACAAAATCTTCATTACTGGTCGTGGTATGCCTGAAATTTGTGGGGAAGATAAAAGGTCCATCTCTCAGGGTCCCATTGTGGAGTAAGGGCTGAACAATTAACCAAGGGAATGCTGAGCCCACGGCTCCCTGTGGCCATCCATGACTGGCACAAGCCTTTCATCCTTTCAACACCTTAGGAATTTGACAGAGGAAAGGGTTGGGAAAGATAAGAGAAGGATAGGGGAAGCAGAGTCGAGGGCTGAGGCCCAAGGCAGGGGAGATCCCCAAGATTGGATCTGTCTCCATATTCTAAGCCCCCCCTCACACACGCACACACACACACGCACCCCCCCCCCCACACTCTCACACACACAAAACGGGCAAGAGAAGGAAGGAATCCAGGGCTGAGGCCCAAGGTAGGGGAAGTTCCCGGTATTGTGACTTAGACTCCATCTCCTAAGCCCCCTATGACAACAATGGGCAAGGGATTAAGGGGGAGGGTAAGACAAACATCCACTGAGAATTGGTTTCACATTTTTTAAAATCACCTTCATTTCTATTGCACACTTGCTTTTACATATTTTTCCTCTCTATTTTTGTTATCTCAAACATGCAAAAATGTGAAAGTTTGGGATGAATAAAACCTTTAATTTCTTTACCCATTTTATGGATATTTCATACACTGGAAAAGTTCTAAATTTAAACACCATACTGTAAAAGGACTGTTATTGTAGTGGAATGTAATGGGTGAATTTTAATGAGGCAAAATTACACTTTAATGCACTCAGTGGAATATGATTTAGATGTGATTTGTTCATGAATTCATAATGATAATGATAACGATTACGACGAACTCACCCCTTCATCCTTTGTATAAAATATCTTCCTCTGACAATAAAGTTCTAATAAAATTAATTTTCACTGACAAAAATCTGAGTAGGGGTTATTCTTTAGAAAACTAAAAATGAAATGATAATTCTCAAACTCACAGTCTGAGAACTTGGCAGACATGCAAAATGGTTAATTTCAAAGTCAAGTTCTACTCAACTTTCAAACATAATGGTGACTGAATGATTAGTTGTACCTGCTCACTCTTTTTGATTATACTATAAAAATGAAAACATTAGGAGACTTTATACTCTTCTGAATAAATTCGCCGATATTTGTCTTCGCTGACAGGTACTAATTTGTGTTCGTCACACCACGGCACATAAAAATCTCTGTACATTTTTTTTAATGTCATATTACGATTGATGTACATTTCAATGTGCTGTCTGGCTCCTTGCAGACTTTGCTCTGTGTACTTGTTTGGGCGGTTTGCATGCTTGCCACGCTGGTCTGGTTTCGGGAGCAGGTTTCCGTCTTTCATCTGCTTCATGAGGTTTCCGATTCTTCCTCTGCTGTTCTGGAGGCCATGAACACCCATGAACATTTCCTTGCACACTTCCACATGTTTCCCTCTTATTTTGCACCAGTAGGTAAAAGTGTAGGTTCGTCTGTTTGACCCCTTTACATAATGCCGACTCACTGGCTTAATTGAAATATTACCATAAAGGTACACATTTTGTTCGTCAAAGTTGCCCATGTCCCAGAAGGCTGAGAAAATTTCTTCAGCCCCATGTTCAATTTTCGACCAGCATTTCTTTTTACAGTTACATGGAGGACCCATTGCACGGCCTCGTATCTCCTTCCCAGTCGCACGGGAAATGTATGGCCGACCTTGATCTCGGAAGAACTTCTGGTGTGTCTTTTTGTGCAAGTCATTTGGAACTGGCTGCTTTTCACGCTGTACCCTTGGTGTCTGAAAGGAAGTTTCAGTAATGAAATTAAGTCTACATCTTGCAGTCTATATTTTTACTCAACACTGTAACTAAATCATTAACATTACTTCTCTCAATATTCCCATCATTACTTGTGCTGTCACCTTTATGAAATCATAAAAAGTATTCAATTATCAATCATCCTATCAAAAATGCTGCTCTTGAAAACTAGCCATTTAATTCATAAATCAGATAAAAATAGGAATGAGCAGTTTTTCACTTTATAATGGAAGGATAACATCTCTTACATATGATATGCTCTCAGTGTTTATGTATAACAAATTCTGTAACTATTCTCATAAAGTGTACTAATATCTAACTGCATATTCAGAACTATATGAATTTAAAAATTGTAGAGAATAATGCATCAAGATAAGGAAGACCTGTAGCTATCAATTTATTTGTCAATCATATTTGTGTATGGTATTTAATAGATCATGTTTCTCTCTTCCTGACTGTCTCATTCACACACTCACTCAACCATAATGAAACACACACTTACAAAATCTTCCTCCTGCTCCTGTTGAGGAGTATGGTGTAAGAGGTGCTGCTGCTGCTGCAGGTGCTGAGGATTTTGCTGCTGCTGTTGTGGATGGTGAGGGTGAAGGGGATGAGGCTGCTGGGCTGAGGGGTCTAACCACACAGAGCCAGTATGTGTGCCATCTGCACGCGGCCCATACTGAGGCACCTGCACACAGTAGGGCCCATAGGGTCCCCCTGGGGGGGCCCCATAGTGCCCCATCCCACTCATCTGGTTGTAACCTTTAGCAATGGGACAAGAGATCTTCAGTGAACATAAAAAGAGAGGAAAGGACAGGGGGAAGAGAGAGAGAGAATGAGAGGCAGAGGGGGGAAAGAGGGAGGTAGAGATAGTGAAAGAGAAAGAGAAAGAGAAAGAGAAAGAGGAGAGGGAGAGAGACAATTAGAGGCAGAGGGGGATAAGAGGGAGACAGGGAAAGAGAAAGAGTAGAGGGAGAGGGAGATAGAGAATGAGAGGCAGAGGGGGGGAAAGGGGAGACAGAGAAAGAGGAGAGGGAGAGGGAGAGGGAGAGGGAGACAGAGAAAAAGGAGAGGGAGAGGGAGAGGGAGAGGGAGAGGGAGAGAGGGACAGAGAGAGAGAGAGAGAAAATGAGAGGCAGACGGGAGAAAGAGGGAGACAGAGAAAGAGAAAGAGAAAGAGAAAGAGGAGAGGGAGAGAGACAATTAGAGGCAGAGGGGGATAAGAGGGAGACAGGGAAAGAGAAAGAGTAGAGGGAGAGGGAGATAGAGAATGAGAGGCAGAGGGGGGGAAAGGGGAGACAGAGAAAGAGGAGAGGGAGAGGGAGAGGGAGAGGGAGACAGAGAAAGAGGAGAGGGAGAGAGGGAGAGGGACAGAGACAGAGAGAGAGAGAGAATGAGAGGCAGACGGGGGAAAGAGGGAGACAGAGAAAGAGAAAGAGAAAGAGAAAGAGAAAAAGGAGAGGGAGAAGGAGAGAGAGAATGAGAGGTAGAGGGGGAAAGAGGGAGACAGAGAAAGAGGAGAGGGAGAGGGAGAGAGAGAGAGAGAGAGAGAGAGAGAGAGAGAGAGAGAGAGAGAGAGAGAGAGAGAGAGAGAGAGAGAGAGAGAGAG
>NC_061851.1:34925938-34930938 GCF_019202785.1 Penaeus chinensis | reverse complement strand
TGGCTGCTTGTGCTGCTCTCACTGTCACTGCCACTCTCACTGCTCTCGCTGTTGCTCTCGCTGTTCTCCTTGGCTGGGGACACTTTTTCCTGGTTGCTTTCTTTTCCCTTTTTAGTCTTCAGTGAGGGCTCCCCAGCCTCTCGCTTGATCTTCACACCACTCTCAGTAGCACATGGTTTTCCAAACTTGCTTTGCAGAAATATGTTCATTGCCTCAAACCTGTTGCCTTGGGCAATCAGATCACGAATGTGTTGTTTGTCCAAGTCTGCCATGTTTGCACACTTCTATGTCACGTCATTTAGAAAATATAGAATATCCGCATCTGGTTCCCGTTAGTTTCTTCTTTTTAAAAGTTAGAAATGCTGGCAGATATTATTATAACTGTTGATTAAACACTACAGTACATCGAAAGCCATTTAGTAGCATCTGAATCTGTCTAACGGACAGATCCTTCTGGTAATTCTCATAACACTAAGAACTCCAGTCTCATAACAGATCATAACTAAATTTAAAGAGAACAGCAGCATACACTGCTCTGCATTCTCTAACAATATCATCAGCCTGTAAACAAACATGAACAGAAAATTAGCTCTTCATATTGCTATTACAATATCATATGTGATTATATGGTATCTGCAATAACAATTCTATACTAAAAATTGCTTGTTAATACTCTGAAAGAAAAAGAAATCATGTTAAAACAATTACTTTACACCCGATCATTATATTATTTAAATGATCAAATTACAAACTTTGAATGACACTGAAAATGAAACAAATTCTTTTTCTTTTTTGTTTACAATAACCATGACCTAAATAGTAAATAGTAAATGGAATAAACAACTGTTGAATTCTAAGACATCTCAGATTTCTATTAGAAAGAAATCATAAAATAATTAATATTTGAGAATTATAGAAAATATACTATTATAATAGATGTGATGCTTTTAATTAATGCCCAAAAGTTCAGAAACAATGCGACGTTTTAGCAAAACCAATACCTCTATAGACACCAGCAATCAAAACTAAGTTAGGATGGTATTATTTCCCATACTGTGCATTAGATTCTGCATGCTTGCCAAGTGCATTAGTGATTTTATGAACTGGGGAGGAGACACTACTGCAAAAGACTGCACATATTAACAATGAATCCTGCAAAGGCCATTGCAGTAACTGTGCATACTACTGTACAGGTGATTTAGTTTTACTAAATGTACACAAATTTTCTTTTATAGAGAAATGAGTATTGTAAGATTTAATTCAAAGTAAAGTGGGATAGCCCCAAATTCTAGATCTTAAAAAGGTATCCACAGGGATTCTGGGACCTTATGCTAGAGACCCCCTTGGTTAGTATCCCTTGATGCTATTACAGATATTACTTACAATAAAGTTTAAGCATGATAATTTAATTAAATATAAATTCCAGAATATCTAAATATCTTAAACAATTTCAGCATAAGTTATCTATATCTGCTATTAACTCTGGAACAAATGGATACATTTTCTAACACAAACTAAGTGCAGTATAGTGAACTTTGCAACAACACTGCATGACAGATATATTCTAGGTGATATATATTTTTTAGTCTTCATTGCACCCCTCTTTTTCTAATTAAGTTTCAATAACCTTAATTATTCCATAAATGACTACATATAGTTTCTTAACCAATTTATTTTGGCTAGTAAGCGAACATATATGAATATTATAAATTTTACAATCACTTACATTTCTTTTTCCCACATTTATTCCAAAAATCATATTAGGAACAATAACCCTTTATCTTATGCAACGATAATTACAAATAATAATTTAATAACATATAATCACTGGAACACAAGTGCTGCAACTTTTCTCTTGTTGAACGTTTTGAGGTTAGAATCCACTTCCCACTTAAAGACTGAAAGAGATGATAACTTTTTGCGGTCCATGCAATCCTCAAATACCCCTTGAAAATCTTTCCTGTAATGCTAGATTAAAAAAAGTGAAGAACAATTCCTGTAAATGAATCCCAAAATTAAAAACCACTTGCTACATTTTCAACAAGAACACTCGCCTTTTGTTCCTTCAGATGACTCGGAAATATCCTTCGCCCTCAACTACATCCCTCAAGGGACTCCTCGAGTCAAGTCGGGGGACTGCCATGACCTTCTTGAGGGAGAAAAGGGGATAAATTCAGGTCATCTTCCCCTCTCTCTCGACCCTCTGTCCCTTCCCGTGGTGATGCTGATAGCTATAGACGCCAGGATGTTTACCACGGCCAGCCGTCTATTGTCCAGGGCGAGCAAGAGTGCATTCGAAATCCCTTCTTGCTGCATTTGGATCCTCTGTATGGTATCAACGCGCGCTGTAGTCGTTCCCGATCCTCCCTGCGCCCCCTTTGGGCCGTCGCCGCTCACCTTTGTTTTGTTTACAAGGATGCGAGAGCCAAGGCGAAGGCGAAGGCGAAGGCGAAGGGCGACGATGCTTCGAATCTCGGGCTTTTCTGAGCGCCTCTCCTCGGCTCACTGAACGCGGCGGCGACCCGATGAAAGGCCAAGGAAGATGAACGCGACGAGCCTCTACGTGACCACTTGCCGGCTGGTCATGCAAGCAGAGCCAGAGAACCGCGAGAGCTGGACAGAGCTGTATAAGTTGCTGCCTTACCTGCGCCAGTCCCTTTCGTGTACCGTCTGCGGCCAGCTGCTGAGCGAGCCCTTGACCCCCACGGAAACCACCTGCCAACACCATGTGTGCAGGAAGTGCCTTGGGGGCAAGAAGAGGCTCAAGCCCACCTGCAGCTGGTGTAAGGACTATGGCATGTATGTTGACAATGTCCAGATCAAGCTCATCCTGCAGTGTTACAGGAAGCTGTGTGAGTACATCAAGTTCACACCCATCTACTGCAAGCTGTGCTCCATATATAACAATGGTGGGCAGTTCAGCCTGACGGACATGATAGACGAGGCCATAGGGAACAGTGGCACAGGCAGAGGCGATGAATCCAGTTCCAATAGTGTGCAGTGTGAGAGTGAGAGTGATAGCAAAGAAAATATCTCAATACCTCAAACAAGTGGAGCGAATCTGCTCATCACACCTGTAAATACCTCCCATAGTGTTACTCCTAAACAGCAGCAGTCATGGCCAATTTCCACGCAGGCGCCCACCCTGGCACAGCCTACTCCGACACAGCCTACCCCAACACAGCCTACCCCAGTACAGCCTACCCCGGCACAGCCAGCCCCACCCGCCCTACCAGCCCCACCTGCCCTACCAGCCCCACCTGCCCTACCAGCCCCACCTGCCCCACCCTGCCCTACCAGCCCCACCTGTCCCACCTCCTCCACCCTCAACGGTAAACCTTGGGTTGGTCCATGTTTCTTCTCCTCCACCTGTCAACTCCATAGCACAGCCAGTTTCCTGTCATCCATCTGGCTCTGTCAACACTGTCAAGTCCGTAATTCCCACCCCAGCACCTGTGATGCAACAAACCACGCAGCATTTTCAACCGCAGGCCGTTGCAACGACATCCTGTGTGACGTCCGGATCAGGTTTGGTACCAGGTACAATATTCCCAAGTACAAATATTGTTAAGCACAGTGTTATTAAGGAAGCACCTTACCCAAAACACAATTCCTCAGTGAACAATGGGTCCTCCATGTACTCAGTAATGTATGCCGATGGTGATAGTACAAAAATAACCATCAAGAGGAAGCCTCCAGATATGGAGAGTACGAATAAAAGTGTTCCCGTCGAGCCAGAAACTATAGCGCCTTCGACGCAAGAACTCATTAAAAAACCTAAACCTAAGCCTAAACCAAAACCAAAGCGGAAGGGATGTCGTTGTGGTAATGCAACACCTACACCTGGGAAGTTGACGTGTTGTGGGCAGAGATGCCCATGCTATGTGGAGGCCAAGGCCTGCATTGAGTGTCGGTGTCGTGGATGTCGCAACCCACACCGGCCAGGTGGGAAGAAGGTGCGGCCGGTCATACCTCAGCTTGCCAACATCCAGATTCACCAGGTGCAGCCTGTGCATGGGCGCAGTTCGGCCTCTTCAATAGTGTCGGGGACAACCACCACTAGCGCCAGCAGCATTATGCAGACACCTATTTCCTCAGCCACCATAACAAACACAACGCTACCACAAACGATAAGAGCAGTGCAGGCAATGCAGGCTGTACAGGCAGTGCATGGTGTGGGTACAATGCAGGCAGTGACTGGTGGTGTACATCAACTGATAAGTTTAGGAAGGGGGGTTGTACAGGCACCATTACCGCAGGGGCTAGGAGTGCATCCTGTGGCGGGCCTTGCAGTGAAACCCGTAAGTTTGGCCCTTACCTCTGTTCCCACACAGCTCCTGATTAATGATGACAGATCCACATCCAATAGTGCTTCAGACACAAGTGATGTTGAGGTGGACATATAGCACAGGTACAACAAATTGTGAATGTTTTTTTGTGTTTTTTTTTTTTTTTGTGAGTATATGGAAAAGAGAAAGAACTATTTTTAAAAGTATTTTGAAATGTTTGTTCAGAATGCAACTAAAGCAAAATATAGAAAAAAAAAGTGCAGAAAACAAAGAAATTCTGGATGTGAAAGTGTGTTTGAAGCCAAAAAAGGGAAATGAGTGATCAAAAGAAAATTTTCAATGCCAGATGTCATTTTTTTTTCTCTTTTTTTCCAAGTGAACATCTCTTACCTCTTATCAGTATTTTGTTCAACATTCCTTACTTTGAGGCAGTCTGCTGTTTTATTGTATCTCAACAAGTATGTTTAAGCCTGTTGTAGCCTAGATATATGTATCAGGTTGATTTTATTCAGTAATTTCCAATGACTTGGTAATATAATTGTTGTCTTAGATGAGAATTAAATTTTTAAAAATTGTACTCAACTTAAGTTATGCTAAATCTGTACCCGGTGAGACACAGAATGGATTGGTCATTTGAGTACCTTAAATTATTAAAATACATTTTGTGACAATTTTTATAATATATTAATTATATTTCATTTTTAATTGTTT
>NC_061851.1:34900938-34915938 GCF_019202785.1 Penaeus chinensis | reverse complement strand
TATATATATATATATATATATATATATATATATATATATATATATATATATATATATATATATATATATATATATATATATAATATATATATATATATTATATATATATATATATATATATATATATAATATATATATATATATATATATAATATATATATATATATATATATATATATATATATATATATATATATATATATATATATATATATATATATATATATATATATATATATATAAAACAGTTGACAACCAGTACCCATCTCTACCACTCTTTATAAATATACCATTAGAATGACTGAAAATTACATTTTCAATATATTCACTACATGATGTCTTGTAGTGAACAAGATGTAATCCAATACTCTGAAAAGGAATACATTTTTCCAGTGGGATTTGTCATATAGAAACCTGGGCTTCCAAAATACGGACCAGAAAGAAGGTATAGATCAAGAGTTCTCTGAAAAAGTAAGCATGCCTTGGTATGTATGTTAAGCATGCACTGGGCAACAAAGTGTGAAATACCCAACTGTGTGATTTGACATATAGATCAAGTTATGGCTGGTATAAGAGCTCACTGGCATTTGGAAGGTTAAAGAAGGGATGGTTTCCTGAGTAAGAGGGAACAAGATTTACTTGCCCATGATCTAGGTTGTTCTGAAATATCATAAACATGTACAAATACAACACTTGCGTCCACATTCACACCTGCATTCTCATATATAAGCTTCAGAAGGTAACAACAAACTTTAACTTTGATAAACAGCCTTTTAATTGTACAATTTGTACTGTCAAATACAGAACCAACCATCCGGGTTTTGTTCTTAGAAGATTCATAAAGGATACAGAAATAGTGTTTCTGATAACATTTCACATGGAATATGAATTTTTCAAGAACTCAATTTTTTTTTTATAAACTTTTAAGTTTAATACAAATTTAAATGGGAAGATGCATAAAAAGTACTGATTGGCCAAATCTTTGGGGAGGAAAATAAATGAGCTCCACAAATTATAAAAAATGTACTTCTTCATTTATGAATAAGACTAAGTCAGTTTCTATTATAATAAAATAATTACAAAATTTTCTGGCCACAAAACTGGCCACATATCCTATTTTTATTTCTGACATTCACTGGAAATAGTGCCATAACAGGAATAAAAAGCTATGCTAAGCCCTAGTCATGGCACTTTCATAAAAAACATAATTTTCCTTATAATTATCATCAATATTACCTAAACAAATTCAAATGATTCATTAAGACGTAACAACTTCATTTGCCCCCTCGAAGTCCATGCCCACTCCCCCCATCCCTTCCACGTCAACCTCTGATTCAGAGGCATTGAGCATGTTGAGTGTCACATCTCTTCCCCCCAGCATGCTCCCTCCCCCAGCACTTGCTCCTGACTGTGTTGCTGTCTGCTGGGCTTGCAACGCAGCTGCTGCCTGTGGAGAGATCCCCGCATCTTCGAATGCTTTCTTCTTTAGTGCAGTCCTGATCTGAGTCCTAGAAAGATGGAGCAGGTGTTTGTAAATATTTTTCTTATATCTAGAAAAATTATTTCACACACACACACACACACACACACACACACACACACACACACACACACACACACACACACACACACACACACACACACACACACACACACACACAAAAAAAAAAAAAAAAAAAAAATCCCGAATCTAGACAATAAAGTAGTTTGCATTATCCTATTTGTGCATAATGGACAGAGATCTTCAATCCTGTGGGACACCCAAGAAGTGCTCTTTGCTTGTGTTCTCTTGGACTTATTTTGAGGTTAGTTACTTTGAAGTCATCCAATCCCCCCCATAACAATAGAAGAAAATTTCACACCTAAATATTTTCTATAAGGATGAGGCTTTTATAATCATTATTATCATCATTATTATTATTATTATTATTATTATTATTATTATTATTATTATTATTATTATTATTATTAATATTATTATTATTATCATTATTATTATTATCATCATCATAAAAAAGGACACTTCTAAGAATATGAAATGCTTCACTATAATTTTTCAATAACTTCAGACGACTGTAAATTTCGGTCTCTCACAGTGCTCATTGTGAATGCTTTAATACACGAGAGCAATGGACACTTCTAAATAGTGCATGATCTGTGAGAAGATTTCTCTGTGAGACTATTGAAAATAACTGAAAATTAAAGGGGGAATCAACTTACACAGTACGAGACTTTATCCTCTGACTGATCACATTAAGATCATCACCAAATCTTCTCACAGATGATCGCAGCATTTCTATTTCTTCGTCTGTCCATTTTGTGCTGGAGAGAATAAGTATCTTTAATAAGCCTTCCTTAAGCCTAGTAGATTGTTTTTTTTTGTTTTTTTACTATATATACATTACAAAATGATAAGTGAATTCATATATATATTTTTGTTTTGATATTTTCTGAGAGAATCAATAAATAGTCTAATGTGATTTTGTTTCTCCAGCAGTATTTTCTCTCCCAAATAATTTTAAGCAAAATTCTAAAAAACGATGTTATGGAATTTGACCTGCATATTTCCATATGAATATCCTTTTTCAGAATAAATTTTTACCTAACCATTTAAGCTATATATGTGTATGTGTATGTGTATGTGTGTGTGTGTGTGTGTGTGTGTGTGTGTGTGTGTGTGTGTGTGTGTGTGTGTGTGTGTGTGTGTGTGTGTGTGTGTGTGTGTGTGTGCAGAAAGCTTCCAAACCAGTAGTGTTCATTATTTGGGTTTACAGGCTGGTTTGTTCATATACCTGAAATATATGTGTGAGTTTACATAATACACCCACACAAACATTTAGCAACATCACTGGCATAATATATATATACAGTGCTTCTGCAATATGATACCCCCCTCCCCCCAAATCATCAATACATTAAATGCACAAAAGAGAAAGAAAGAAAGAAAGAAAGGAACAGAAAAGAAAACAAAAAGAAAATGCTAAGTAATAAAAGAAGTCTGTAAGTACAAACAGCTTACCCTGAGGGAGACTGTTCAGCTGTGGGGTGAAGCTGCATAGTCAGTTCTGCGAGCTTATTGAAAGCTGTTCCAGCTGCCAGGAAAATCTCACCCACCTTTGAAACAGATATTGGATATTATTAAATCATTGACTCTAATGAGCATTTTCATAATTACAACTATACCTTATATGATAGTGTATCTACTGATTAACAAATCATTAAAAAATAAAGAATTCCATGAAACTATAATAATACTGATATTAACAAAAAAAATCATAATACAGCAAATCAATAACTAGTGAAATTAAAAGCAGAACCTGGTTTTAGAGTCAAAAAAGCTAGAAACACAAATTATAAAATATTTAATAAACCAGAGAACAAATTCAAAGCCCCACTCATACATATACACATTTTTTGCAAATTGAAAATAAGAATGTAATCTAAATTATAAGGTAAGGTGAAACAATAAAAAAGTAAACAAATAAAAGGAAATTCAACATCTTCTTTACTTCACCATGATCACAATAACCCTTTGTGGAGTTTACGGTCTTCCCTTCCATCTCACTAAATAGGAACCAGGCCAAGCTCTATTCACCCAATATGTACTTGAAGTTTTAACTTTAGACTTTGCCAGAGCACATAAGGCAGTAAACCATGGCAATTTACTTGACTGCATCTATCAACAGGGTTCATACCTTGTTTTTATCTAATTTATTACAATTACATCCCTGAATAAATATATCTTATATTAGTGATCAACTGATTCTAAGTACTGTCTACCTTGTTCCAATTCACTTTTACTCAGTGACACATTTAGACTAAATGCTAGATCAGGAAAAACACATCAAACACATTGCTTGCACTATAAAGCTATACCTTTTTCAACAAGCTCTATCTCCCCAGAACATATTGGTAAATTCTAGGATAAGTCACATTGTAAAATCTATATCTATAATTGATAGACTTGGCTGCTCCGTCCCCATCCCTTTGACCGGAGAGCAAAATCTCCACCATATCTCACCTGCAAGTTAGAGCCTTGACAGGTTCGAGTGATACACTTTGTGGGCGATGTCACGACAGCTCAGTTAGTGGTTCTCATCACTCACTCAGTCCAAGTTTTTTTTTTTTCCATGAATTTTGCGCAGACTTTCAATGCTATATTTGATTAGTAAACACCAATAGGAATCAACTGGTAAAAAATTTGATGGGTTTTAATAAAAGAACCTATCCATTTCATTTCAAGTTCTAGGATAGGCCTTCAACTTAACTACTTGCTGATGAGTGACATTTACATACATGCAAACGACAATGTTTGTGGATCCCCAGGAAGGGCTGGAGTAATAGGGACCATGTAAACAATCACAAATCTTTCCCTTGTCATTTGCAATGGAAAACAGCAAGAGATTCACGCATATCATAAAGCGAATAACTGAAACAATCAATAATCATAAGGTAGGGTGGCTGCGAGAAACTAAAAAAATTATCGAATCTACTAATCAAACAAAGCTGTAATAGCAAGCAAAATCATGAAACAACCCTATCATGAAGGGTCAATGAGTCCCATAACTAGCGCAACTGGAGAGATGTTTATCCCCATTAACATAACATAGTCCATAGGCCGTGCAAAGGTGTTCTGAACTCCAGAACTGCGAGCATGGGTGATGTGGACTTTCATATTCAAATCTAGAATTTCCTGATCTTCTGATTCAATTTGCTAGTAACTTCGTACTAAATGTATATCAATTTCTGTCATTACACCAATGATCTTGCAGAGGAATGTACCAACAAAAGGAAAAACTAAAGCTGTAAAGTTCACAATGCTCTTGCTATAATAATTGAAGAAAAGAGAAAGAACAGTTTCGTCTCTTGACTAATGCCTCTAAGAATTCACTTAATCAAAGCCAGAAATAAAAATCCTGGAAAATTCAAATCAAACATTGTGAACGAGAATCGAAAACTCACGTTTCCCTTTTCTCGGGTAAAAAATAAAAATACTTTTGAAATAATTTCCTTATCGACTTATTAATCAGGCTCATTAACCGTAAAAGATACATACTTTACTTGCCGAGTTCATGTTTTTTTGCTACTGATGTTAAAACGATCTTGAGTTTGGGGCCAAACGCCGCCTCGGAGAACGTAAACAAACTGTGCGGAGGGAGGGGGGGGGGGTACGAATACACATACACACACACAGACAATGCGCGCGCGCGCGCGTTCACACAAACACACACATGTATATTCATTCATATACATACATAGACATATATATTATATGTACACATACATATATATATATATGACACACACACGCGCACGCACACGCACACACGTTAATGAGGGTTATCGCAGACAAGTGCAAAGGCGCAACTATCGTTCATTTCCATCCACGAGGGTCCTTGACAAGCCACCATCGGCCCATCTGTAACTCTTCACACCAGATCACATTAATATGCCCAAGCCACAACTTCCTAGATCATCCCCCGGGCCTCCACCCTGGCTTGTCTCGGGAGAAGACAACCTGGTAAACAGGGCAGTCCTCAGGGAAGAGAGCCCAGCGCCCGTATAACCCGTGTTGGCGGTCCGGGTTGTGCAAGTAGCAGGTCCTATGCCTGTCTCATGGTGTAACCCTTGACTGGACACATGGGCCTGTCAGCTGTATCTTATGATCTGGCAATGGGAGATGTTGCAAAGGGCTCCAAGATAAGACTCCAAGGCATGGGATAACGTCCAGGCTTCACTTATGCAATGCAAAGCTGGCAGTATCAAGACCTTGAAAACGAGTAACAAAGTCCTTCGGCATTAGTACCGGCATCTTCATCCTTGTCGAGAAAGTTCGTGACACCTACCGACTTCCTGACCGACAGCCCAGCGTCATGAACTACACTACGAAAGTATCTAAAGCTCTGGGTGACTTCAGTATCCTCGTCGCAGCTTCTTGCAGACCCCCATAATCCTGGATGTTGATCTTGGTCCAGAGCACCTCTAGGGTCGTCACTAAGGTGTCCTCAGACTCAAATACGATAGCAACATTGCCTTGATGTTGAGCAACATCAAGCCCACCGACCTTGATGTTGCTCAACATTGCTCCACAATGAGTTTGGATGGTAACTTTGCCCATTATCCAGTCCATGCAAGTACTGATGAGTGTCGGTGCAAGAACATAGTCCTCCCTCACTCCTGAATTCACAGGGAAGAAGCTAGACAAGCCCAGTTTACATTTTACAGCACTTTTAATACCGGTATACAGGCTTGCTGTCTCGAAAAATCCTTGTAGGAATTCTTCTAGTTCTCAGGATCTCTCAGAATTATTTGCGATGCTCTGTGTCGAATGCCTTCTTGAGATCAATGTAAATTGCAAACATTCCAAACTTACAAGTTTATTGTAGAGTAAATCCAGATCGCACCGGGCTCTGGTGCCTCAGTAAGTTATCTCTGATATGTCTCAGAATGATGTGAGCCTAGTATGCTAAGCAGTGTAAAGTCTAGGCCATTCCTTCAATCCCACTGATCCCCTTTCCCCTTCCAAAGAGGGATGACTACGCTCCTCGCTGATGGGTGGATCCGGCACTGGGACCACGAACTCAATTATGCCCAAGCTAACTCTTGGTGAAATAACCTGCTAAAGTGCTAACTACTCCAAGGCGAAGAGGTGTTGGGGGGGGGGGGGTTGCGAAGTTCTAGCTTCGCCCGGGCCTTCTAGATATGGCCCGGCCTGTGTCAGCTTTTTACGGCTGTCTCATTGAGTTGTCTGACACTCGGTGCTTACCGTGGCGGCGGGATTGCCAGCAAGCGCTCCTGCCGCCATGGTGTAAGCATTTCGCATAGCCTCTTTACCAGCACGGCGGCTGTTGTGGGCGGTCCATGTCTCAGGAATTGTGTAAGGTCACAATTTTCTAGGTAGTGGACTAGTGTGGCGTTCGGCTCGCCGCAGTGCTTGCAGCACCATTCATCGCGTTCGATTGTTGGGATAATCTGCCATGCACAGTGGTAACCTAGGCGCATTCTATGAAGAATGACTTCGGTACCTCTGTTGCTTACTTCAGAGAGTGCCAGTGGTTCATAGCCTGTGGCGTCTGAGTACCAGCTGGCCGAGGGGGAGGTTCTCGTTTCCTCTCTGTGGAGCTGCCGTAGGAAGGTACGACCGACCAAGGCACACTTCTCCATAAGTAATTTTCGGCTCGGTTTTATCGTTATGGGATTTGGGGGCATACCCCTGCCAGCGACGGCTAGTCTGTCAGCAAGCTCAGGTGTTGGTAGACAGGATGAAATGGCCTTGCCTCCTAAGCCAAGGTTTCTGATTTACTATTCCTTGTCCCTTCTAAACAGTGTCTGAGTCCTAAGCGCCATGGAAAGTTTCAAGTCCAGTGTCACCTGTGAGATGAAATCCTTGCTCATGGGCAATTGCCAATGAATTGAACTAAAGCAAGCATTTTGCAATTGAAGGTATCCCATACTGTTACAGCGTCCGCGGAGTTGCGTAAGCTGCGAAACGATCAGAGATAGCCCCGGCAAATTTTCGTGTACACCCCATTCTTTCAGTCTGTCCAAGTGGAACACCCTAGAACACTTGGACCGATGGGGACTTTTGAAATGGATCCGGAGGATAGCCCCGACCAATCTATGGCCGTCACCACAGAACTCAGCACCGGCAGATCCTGCAGTTCAGAACGATCCTCCAGCAAGTGCTAACATGGATGTCGTCAATTTCCTTGGACACATTACTCATACCATGGTACCATGTCATGCGATGCGAGTTGGAGCGATTGTACCTGAAGCTGAAAAACTTTAATCTCTAAGATCTAGCAAAGTCCCTGAGGAGACTACTCTAGCAGCTAGAAATCAGCTCCCGAGCATGTGAAGCGACAGACATATTGACCACCTCCGGATACCGTATTGAAGTCACTCAGAATGGTGAGCGAGTATCTCACTAATGACTGTCTGGTTAAACCTCGGGCTTCATAGATGCTTCATAGAAAGGATGATAGTAGGCAGCTATCCGCCTGTGGGGTCCTCTTGGGCTTTGCGCCACAAGCCTCACTGGGTTGGGTGGCCGTCGGGATGCTCCCAGCCTGCGTCCCGTACGGTTATAACCTTTGCATTGAAAAAGCACACACAAACACACACTTACACGTTTTTATATCTATCTATAGATAGATATGCACGCACGCACGCACACGCGCGCGCGCGCGCGCACCTGCGCACATCTTTATCTCTTTCTATATACATACACCCCTATATATATACGGACACGCGCGCGCACGCACGCACACACTCTCTCTCACTCACTTTCTCATACTCACTCACACACACACTCTGACTCACTCACTTACATTCACACTCTCTCACACTCACGCACACTTTCACTCACTCACTCACACTCACACACTCTCTCTCTCTCTCACGCACGCACACGCACACGCACACGCACACGCACACGCACACACACACACACACACTCACTGACACACTCACTCACATACTAACTCTCTCTTTCTCATTCACTTACTCACTCACACTCGCACACTCTCACTCTCACTCTCTCACACACACACACACACACACACACATACACACACACACTCTCTCTCTCTCTCTCTCACTCACTCACTTACATTCACACTCTCTCTCTCTCACGCACACTTTCACTCACTCACTCACACTCACACACTCTCTCTCTCTCTCTCTCTCACGCACGCACACACACACACACACACACACACACACACACACACACACACACACACACACACACACACACACACACTCTCTCTCTCTTTCTCTTTCTCATTCACTTACTCACACTCACACACTCTCTCTCTCTCTCTCTCACACACACACACACACACATACACCCCCCCCAAAAAAAAAAAAAAAAAAAAAAAAAAATCTTATGCATGACAGCTATATGCAAAAAGAAAAAAACAAAAACAAAATAACTAAGGTTAAATAAATTACCATAAATCATTGTAACTTTTATTAATATATATATTTTTCCAAGTTCATTTTAATCTGAATAAAAATATAAATAAAACACTGCAGATGCTACCTCATTAGTTAAACAAGGCTTATAGGAATAGTTCATGCAGTTGATGACCAAATGATCAATCACTTTTCAAGAAATCTTTATTTTGTATTGGATTTCCTTTAGTATTTATCATTTTGAATTATATAGCTGGAAAGCATTTTTTATTTTTCAATTTTAACTACATTGGCATCATACTTATCAAAGTTTTTATTTCTCATTTATATTTCAAGTCCCTATTAGATATTAGCTACGGACAATAGTATCTAATAACATTTTAAAATATTTTCAGAACACAGTTCCTCCACCTGCTTTAAAATGTAAATATGTAAGAAATGAAATTTAACACTGTAAAAAGTTGCAAAAAGTGTCAAGGTGTTTCTTGTACATTACCCCCACCCCTTAGAAACACAGAAAAAAAGGTCAAATTCCTAATCAACTGATCAAGTAAATATTGTAAACCAAATTTATCCTTAACCCAATGTCGATGGGCATGACGTGTGCGTATGTGCCATGCCCACTGTGAGTTACTTGTTTGATTGTTTTTACACATAGAAGGCTACACTTGTACTAAGTCACCAATGAGCCAGTTACAAGTACTGCCTGTCTCGCCCGTTTACTCTTTTCGTTGATTTACAAAAATATTTTACGTTATCTTATTTTGATGTTACTAATGTTTTTAACATTATAGTATTTATAATGTTTATAATATCAATAACACCATTGATATTCATAGCACAAGTAAAAAATACGTTTTTCCCATAATTCAAATCATGTAAGGTCACAAGGTCTACTAATTGACTCCTTTGTGGCTAAGCACTAGCAGAGCGATCTATGTGCACAGACATTTCACAAAAATATAGAAAATGAGCACAGCATTTTCCCTATTTTTTATTCATTTTCCCCAGCAGCATTGGATTAACACAATTCTGAAATCAAAAACAATAAACAGTGTTTATCTGTAAAAGTATTGCTTTCTTCTTAGGAACAATTTCAACATAATTTTGAATTGTATTTGGGACTATTGTTAAACAGAAGCAAGTTTTTGAAAACAAATAATCATTATTAATATGCAAAGTCAAATTAATCAAAGCTTCATAAGGTAATAAATGGAGATTTTTTTTTGGTAACAGAGAGAAGTCTCTTATTCCAGTGAGAACTTCATATTATCTACTTCTGAGAGGTTAAATACAACTAGTATTGAAAAGGCATTTAATGGATTTTTGGAATGTATAAAATAATGATAACAATAACAAATACAGTACAATAACATATCTAATTTATATATATATATATGAATGATGATTATAATAATAATAATAATAGCAAGAGTAATAGCAGTAAAAATAACCTCAATATTGATAGTAATAGTAATAGTAATGGTAGTAATAATGATAATTGTAATAATAATAATAATAATAATAATAATAATAATAATAATAATAATAATAACAATAACAATAAAAATAAAAATAAAAATAAAATTAATAATAATATTAACTATAATAACAACAATAACAGTAATAGTAATAGTAGTAATAATAATAATAATAATAATAATAATAATAATAATAATAATAATATTATTAACAATATAAATATCAATAATCCTGTTAATAATATCAATATTAATATTAATAAAAATAATATTAATAATAATAATAATGACAACAATAAAAATGCAGCTGCATTGACTACAACAATAATCAAATGAATCATGAATACATAGATCAAAGATTATAATCAAACAAATAGGATTTATAAGCTTGCAAAAGTATTAGACTTATGCAGGAAGCTCACAACACTGAAGAAGAAGAAGAAAAAAAAAATAAAAAGGATGGGAAATTTATCACGGTAAGTTTTAAAGTATTTATGAAAAATATTTTATTTACTTCAGGATAAGGATAAAACTTATTTAAAATGATGTACTATGATGATGCTTATCATCAATAGTTTTTAAAAATCAACATCAATTCATACAACTGCTCATGGTGCAGACTCAAAAGACCACAACAAATGATTATCTGTAATGACTGAAAACAACACAGAACATAAATAGCAGCCCTTATTAATGTTGTTACCAGCCATTTTTCAAAATGTAAAAAACTGCTTAAATTTTTAAGAACTACCTTTCAGCGTTATCCAAGACACTTGATATTACTTAAAATAGAAAAAAGATATGGCTATTAATCTATGTTATGCTAATGTTTAAGACCTCTTTCTCCATCATATATCATAGTTTTTGGCTTACCAGTGCCTAACTGTAAAATAATACAAAAATACGGATTGATATGATTTTGAGAAATAATTTTTTTCTGTAAGTCTTTTCTTCTGTATGTATTTTATACACACCTAAAATGCTTCCACAGAATCATGCTGTAATACTAGATAATCTAAATTACAATATCAACATTTCCACAATACTCCATGTTATGCATCAGGTACTAATAATGAAGCATAATTTTTCTTGTATGTTCCCTGGATATATCACTGCTATAATTACCAATACCTATACAACAACAAGGATTTTTTTACATCTGTGCACTTGGAACAATCTATAAAAATACACCTAATTCAATTATTATAAATTATCACATATATTTCATGTCTTTGTCCTGTGCATATGAAAGGCAGATAAACAGAGATCAAAGGACAGATGAATAAGAAAGAAAACATTCATTCATGAGAAGACAAGCAAATTGATAAAAAATGGTGTTGCTGGTATGTAAACATCGGAACACCTGTTAGCATAGGCATAACAAAGAAAGCAACCACATGCCAAGAAGAGCAGAGTTATTAGACAGCACAAAGATCAATGGACAAATGTGTCATAAATATACAATTGCTTCAAAGAAATGGAAGAAAAAGAAAAGAAACAAAAAGAAGCAAGCATGTTAGGTTTGCATTGATTTATATAATTTGCTTTAATTAGGGGGCCAAAATTTTTTTTAAATCAAATAATTATAATCAACTATGGATACTATATACACATCGACCACCACCTATGACCAGTACACACATAAAGGAATTAAAAAAGAATTTACTAATTTTCAGTACTTTGGGCAGAACTTTGGTTTCTCAGAGGCAGATCTTTCCTTCCATCCATTACCAATTCTAATACATTTCTCAGCATGCTGCCTCTTTTTGCTTAAGGCGATTGTGGACCCTTGCAATTATATCCTCATGTGCTCCACTCAGGTACTTCTTCAGCCCCTCACTGCTGTATGTTGAAGTAAAATTTATGCTTTATTAATATCAAATAAACCTGTAAAAAAAAAACATCAGCAGAGAAAAAAAAAAAGTTACGAAGTCACAAAAGAAGCAGTGTTGAATGATCATAGGTTTATGAAAATAGTCTACTCTACTATAGATAAGGAAGTACACTGACAACAAGAAGTATATTTTGTATATAAGCACCCAAGAGCAGTTAATTTAGCACATAAAAAACTACAGTGGCATTTTACTTTCTTGGACTCATGATGAGCCTCATAATCACAGGACCAAATTTGTGTTTGGCAGGATACCCTAGTCCAAAATAACTCTTTTAATAGTTACTTACACCACCAAGCTTGATATTAACTTTCACTCTACTACTTATAAAGTATTCTATTTTCAACATTTCATGACATAGTAAAAATATCAGTCACATGATAACACTGTAATTAGTGTAGAGAGAGAGAGAAAAAAAAAAGAAAGAAATTGGCAAGTCAATCTCACCCTGGAAGACTTCCCTGCTAAAATTTACAACTTAAAAAAATATATTCATTTCTAATACAGTATTACAATATCATGAGCCAAACGAATTACATAGAAATATGCAGAGTATACTGTAATTGTCAGTTCTTTTCTGAAAAATTCACCTAAAAGATCTATATTATATAAAATCTTTCACTGGGGCTAAATTGTAGTAACTCTAAACGTCTTTTCAAGTTTCTAGAACAATGAGAAAAATATACAGTTTTATGAAATCGACAATAATGATAATGAATGTTGTGACCATCCATTAATCCTCAAGTCATCTTGTGCAGAAACTCTCATGCTGAGATATCTAATTCTATTGTCAGGAGAACTGCATGGTTTCTGATCACACACTGTACAGGATACCTTAGCTTTATTGTTAATATTAATAAGATCAGTTTCCTTCACCAACTGCGGGTAAATGGATATGCAACAGTTGCTAGTATGTCATCATTAACAGGCTTCATCAGAAAAATTAGAAATCTCAGACATGAAGGTGCAGGACTTAGTCCAAGAAGTTAAAGTGCCATTGCATTATCTACAACATTAGTGTGCATTAGTCTAAAATAATATTTTTTTTCTTTTTTACTTATGCAAGATAAAAATCTATGTCTCCAAGAGAGTTGTGGTGCTGAAATAAAAACAATAAAGATTTCTACAAAATACATAAAAACTCAGAATAGTGTCAGGTGACCCCATGATCCAGCAAACTACATACTAAGAATACTGTAGTGTGACCAACATAAGTTTGAAATCAACTATACTACTTTCCCCCATAAAGGAATGGAATGGAGAGATTATCACTTTGATTTTACAAATTGTGAAAAATGTTTTAGTGGAGGTAGATATCTGTATGTGTGTGTGCATGTTTGTATGCTTGTATGTATGTATGTATGTATGTATGTATGTATGTATGTATGTATGTATGTATGTATGTATGTATATATGTATGCGTATGTGTGTGTATATGTATGCGTATGTGTGTGTATGTGTGTGTATGTATGTGTATATATGTGTATGTATGTGTATGTATGTGTATGTTTGTGTATGTTTGTGTATGTTTGTGTATGTTTGTGTATGTATGTGTATGTATGCGTATGTATGCGTATGTATGTGTATGTATGTGTATGTATGTGTATGTATGTGTATGTATGTGTATGTATGTGTATGTATGTGTGTGTATGTATGTGTATGTGTATGTGTAATCGATGTGCGTGTGCGTGTGCATGTGTGTGTGTGCACGTGTGCGAGTGTGTACACGTGTGTGCGTGTGTGTGTGCACGTGGGTGTATGTGCACATGTGTGCACGTGTGTGTGTGTGTGTGTGTGTGTGTGTGTGTGTGTGTGTGTGTGTGTGTGTGTGTGTGTGTGTGTGTGTGTGTACAAATCTATATATCCATATGTGTGTGTATGTGCATACCAATACAGCATGCTAGTGCATGCATGCATGTGTTTAAGTACACAACACACATACATTACTGTGACACAATAAAAACTGTAACAATAACTGTTAAATTAACCGGTAAGATTGTGATGTTTTGTTGCAAATGATACTGATTTTTCCTTTTTTTTTTTTTTTTAACAAATACTAGCTATGAGGATATTCTTTAAATTTACTACCAGAATCTGAAAAAAATTACAGTCCTCTTATGCTAAATCATCAATTACTTTTCAATATATTCAAGATACTTAATCCACTTCTAACCTGCAAGACCTTCATGAAAGATGCTAATCAGCTAACTGTAAAAATACAATGTACAAAACCTTGAAAACCGAAATTCAGCATGAAAATGCTGACTTGCAACTTCTACCACAATCCTGAAATATATAAAAATATAGATATCTTGGTTCTTAGTTTTCACATTAGAAAAAAAAGACGAGATATATAATGGTAATCATAAAAGAAAGTGAAAAAGTCTGAACTTTGAGATTGGCTAATCAGAATCCCAGTGGAGAATGCCCTGGGGAAAAATGCTCTTCTAGTCTGATTATCATTCCTATATCTGAGGCACAGCACAGACTGAATGTGAAGAAGAGTGAGGCTTAAAACAGATCTATAGATGTGCTGATCATTACCCGGTGCATGAAAAAGATAGAGAACCTGCAACAACTTACGGCTGCTTGTAAGTTTCAAAGAATTTTCTTCGTCTTAGTTTTCTTCTGATGACTACCATGCAGTAAACAGACATTATGATGATGGTGGAGATGCCGTATAAAAAGACGCAAAGACTTACGTCAGT
>NC_061851.1:34870938-34883438 GCF_019202785.1 Penaeus chinensis | reverse complement strand
CTCTCTCTCTCTCTCTCTCTCTCTCTCTCTCTCTCTCTCTCTCTCTCTCTCTCTCTCTCTCTCTGTCTGTCTGTCTTTCTCTTTATATATGTAAATATACATATATATACACATATACATACATATATATATATACACATAAACATACACACACACACATATATATATATGTATGTATGTATATGCATATGTATATACATACACACACACATATATACATATACATATATATATACATATGTATGTATATATGTATATATATGTACATGTATATACGTATATATTTATTTATTCACACACACACACACACACACACACACACACACACACACACACACACACACACACACACACACGTACACACATCTTATAATACAACAAACCCATTGGCCATTCAAGAACAAGGCCACGTAGCAGGCGCCGGGGCCCAACACTTGACAAAGAACGATAAGACACCATTTCTTACATCCCGTGAGTTACTATTTATGTAGTGATAATGAAAATCTCGTGATGTGGGGATTTCGCCTTGAATCTGGCCTAACACATGGTAGCCGGTTTATCGTTGGGTGAGATCTTTCTGATATTATTTTTACTGAATCTACTCCACAGAATTGTGCTTAGCATTTTTTTCACCCTGCAAGTGGTGTTTCTGGCTTGGTTCCAGTGGGTGATGACTGAGCTTAAACTGGCCATTTTTTATACGTAATCAGAAAACTCACTGATGTCTTTGAAAAGATAAATCAAGAGTAGATTTTAATGATGTTGTTTATTTTTCGTCTGCATCCTTTTTCAGGTTACAGTTACGAGTATTATTAATATCATCATTAGCATCTTTATTCTTATCATGGACATAGTTCTTATTCTTACTATCTTCACACTTTTCATTATTCTCTTTACCATTGGTCTTATTTTCTTTTCTTTTTTTTTTCATTTAATTTAATTTCGTATTATCATTGATGATTTACACTGTGAAGGATCCATACTGAACAAACTGTAAATAAAACGAGAGGAAGAACGTGAAAAATTATTCATTATGATTCTTTATTGTTCATATTGTCGATAAAGATAATCATTGCAAACAAGTATCGTGTTTTTTTTTTTCACCATTACCATAACCATCGAACTACGTGCAACTGCGTACTTATTTTTCATGACGGACGTCTAATCCACTGCGTCGAACAGAAGAAACGAATCTAGCTTTCCACTCCAAGAAACTTGAATAATATATTCAGAAGACCCTCTTTAATCACACTTTAAAGGGAGGGACTACGTAATATGTTAAAAATAAAAAGAGAGTAAACTAAACATTTTTTTCTCTGTCTTGATCTTGCCGTTTGACCTTCGGTTCTGGAATCAGGAGAGATGAGTCTGCATGTGGGAGGGAGCGTGCGAGTCACTGTGCGTGCTTGTGTGCATGTAAGCATTTTCCACTGGGGATTTTAAGGCACTGTGAGCATCCGAAGCCTCGCACTCGGGAGTTTTCTACGATAATGCATGCAATTGAAAGTTAGTTTGGGATTAAATGTTTTAATGTGAACAAGAAATGACTTTTTTATTATTTTTGTCTCGCAAAAAAGAATGACAAAGCATATGGCACAATCTCCAAATTAGTAATTACGTATATGGTACCCTGATTAACAATTTTTTATTATACGTTACCATACACAAAACTACTTCCTCTCACATTACGCCTGAAAGTATCTTCTGCAATTGGCAGCAATTTAGTAATCAAAAGCATTTAACTCAAATGCGTCGGTAAATACCTGAACACATGCTTTGGTGCCCGTGTGGCTACAGCTGCGAGCTGATTTTATTCGTATTTAATACTACTGTTCATATATATATATATATATATATATATATATATATATATATATATATGATATGTGCCTTCCACAGTGACTTCGCTATCTGGAACTATGTCGCTGTCGATCTACAATCTTGAATCAAGTTTCAAGGGCAAATATCGAACGTTTTTTACATCCACGTGCCACGCACTTACAGGTATTCAGTGAACGAAATTGTGTGCGAGTTTCTAGTTTCGTTATGCTGATTATCATAATTATTACACGAATGGTCAAATGTGTGCCATATGTATCCACATATCCATATGTGTGTAAGCGTGTGTGTGTGTGTGTGTGTGTGTGTGTGTGTGTGTGTGTGTGTGTGTGTGTGTGTGTGTGTGTGTGTGCGCGTGCGTGTGTGTGTATATAATGTATATATGTATATATGTATGTATGCATGTATGTATGTATGCATGTATGTATGTACGACGTACGTATGTGTGTATATCTATCTACCAATCTATATTTATCTATATTTGTATGTACGTAAATATATACACACGGAAATATATATGTATATATATTCTATATACGCATATATTTATTTACTTGTACGTTTTTTATGATATGGTTCATGTTCAATCGTTAAAACAAATAAATGTGCTAGACATAAAAGTTCATATAGCACTGTAAAGTACTGTAGCGAAAACTGGTAACAATGAATTAACGATTAGGATAAGTGGGCAGCAGAAGGGGATGAAGAATAGAAGGAAAAACCATGCAAATTAGGCGAGAGCTGAGGTCCAAGGCAGAGGTGATCCCCTACACTGGGCGTCAGCATAGAGACCTTAGCCAACCACCACAACAACGAACAAGGGATTGGGCTTGTATGGCATGGCGTACTGGCTGTCTGGGTTGTTGGAGCAATACTGTTAGTAACAACACGTTTATTCTTGGAAGAAATACCGTCGGTCTGCCCATTGGGCCTCTCTCTTCAATATGACTATTAAATCTGAATGGTTGAACGACGACGGTTCAACTCATTCGAGAACATTCTAATTTTCAAGCCGTGTAGTGTGTAACCATTGGTGTTAGTCTACATCAGAAATCAACTAAAAAATCTTATTATTTCATAACATCTACGTTACCTGATTTTGGATGCTCAGCGATCTCTGAAATTAGTTTTTTTTTTTGTTAATGTTGTAACGTCATGTCTGTTTCGACTGTTTGCGCAACTGCCCGGGGAATTTCGTGTTCGTAAGGTTGCGCTCTTGAAGTTTGTGTCCTTCAAAAATTTAGTCTCATTTTACTGCTTGTCTTTGTCTCTTTTCTTTGTAATATTTCTAAAAAACAAGAGCAAAACAAATGAAAGTTAGTTGTCATTATCCTGATCAATTTGCGTATCTTGAATTTCAGCATGTTAAGAGAAAATTCAATGATACTGACTGAAAGCCAAAGACACAATAAGATAAATTGCATGTGAAAGCACATACACACACGCATGTGTGTGTGTGTGTGTATGTATATATATATATATATATATATATATATATATAAACACACATTTATATATATGTATATTTATATTTATGATACATATGAAGTATAATATATGTATGTATATGTATACATATATATATATATATATATATGTACACACACACATATATATACATATATATACATATGCAAATATACATATATATAGGCATATATATAAATATATATATATACATACATACATACATACATACATAAGAACACACACACACACACACACATATATGTGTGTGTGTGTGTATACACACATGTATATATATATACACACACACACACACACATATATATATGCATATATATATACATATATATATACATACATACATTCATATATACATACATACATACATACATACATGCTTACATACATACATACATACACACATACACACACACATATATATGTTATATATTATATATATGTATATTATATGTTATATATAAATATATGTATATTAACACACACACAAACAGACATGAATATATATATATATATATATATATATGTATATTTATATATACATACAAAATAAATATATATACATATATTTCTGGCTATACATTTATATATATATCTATATATATACATATAAAATGTATATATATACATATACTTATAGCTATACATTTATATATATATATATATATATATATATATATATATATATATACATACACACCACCCTTGATTTAGGTAATTGGGGTTTCTACAGCTTAAGAATTTATATACCTGAGCCACTTCGGTGCTTCACGTGCCAAAAAATATGGTCACCACCAGCCTTGCAGCTAGCTGTGGAGCTGTAGCAAGGCACACAACCCCAGGGTGTACCTGGCTTGCTATGTCAGGAAGGGCCCCAGGCGACAAGAGGTCGCTAAAATGCAATCAGACTTTGTTCCTGCTCCCCCAGACACCCATGTTTGGGGACAGAACAAATGGGAAAAGGCTCTTCGATCTCCTAAGAGAAAGAAAGCATCTGCCCAGCCGACACCAGACACCAACAAAAAGGAGTTTCCGGCCATTGTGTACAGAAAAAGAACCTGAGGAATAAATGTTCAAAGAGTACTGCATTATCCTCCCCAAGATCCGACTAACTCCTCTTTGATGAGGGAGATACGACTCTCCTGTTGACTTCTATAGTCACTGCAGTTGCAACAGCTTTGGGGAGGTCGAGTGAGGAGGCGGAGAAGGCAGTCATGGGCGCCATGACGGCAATGACCTAGATTGTTGTAGCTATGAAAGGGAGGAAACTGGACACAGCCAAAACAGCTCCTACTCCACCTCAGGGCGAGACTTCCCCTCTCTACTCCAACCGTGACCAAACCCTGACAGGCAGAGCCAAAACAGGCTGAATCTGTACAGTCAGAACAGGCTGTGCTTACCCAGGTAAAGCTAGTAGAGGCCAAAAACATACAGACAAAGCCTGAAAAGAGAAAAGCCAAGCCAATAAAAGACTACCAAAGGTTCTCCACCACCCACTGGACCCTTAGCTAGCCTGACAAGGAACTCAGATGAAGATCCTCAATTAGAGAGGACTTCACAATGTTGTCAGACTCCGATATGTCACCACCACTGATTGGGAAACTGACTCCGAATACATTGATTTCACTAACGGCACAAATGTAATTGACATCAGGGAATATCTATGGCTTTAATACAAGAAATGCTATTCTCCATGCAATAGTGCGATCAAGGAACATTGATATTGTCAAGCTCCAGGAGACATTCATAGAGGGGAATGTTCGATTCTCAGGGTATCATGTCTTCATTTTGCCAAGCACAGCTGGCAGCAAGGGCTTGATCATCCTGGCCAGAGAACAATCCCCTGCTCTGCATCACGCTTTGGACATGATGTTGAATCTTTTGCTGTTGAGATCCACCTGGTGGGGAGCCCACTTAAGCTGTACAAAGTGTACAGCAGGCCAGGCTGTAGGAACTTGGACATCAGCCAGATCTGTGCTACTGCAGCACAAGACCGAGTGATCATAGGAGGAGACTTCAATGCACACCACCCCATTCTGGCTCCCTGCAAGAGATCAGATGCGACAGGCTATCCTATAGCCAGTGTGCTTGAGACATTCCCCGAAATCGCTCTTCTCAATACCCATGAGCCAATGAATGTCAAAGGAGGGGTCCTAGATCTCACCTTTGCTACTGCGGCCCTGGTGGAGAGAATCAGATGGTGTGTCGATGAGACTGTTACAAGTAACAGCCACACCCCCAATGCCACAGCACAATCCTAGGTGGAAAGCAGACAAGGTCAACTGGCAAGCTTTTCAGAATGCCTTGGCCCACTGTCTTAGATGCAATGAACCCCCACAGAGTGATAATGTGGATGTGCTTGGAGCCAGCCATACGCCTGGTACTTTAATGACGAGATAAAGGAGGTCAACCACAGAGTGAAGATGTGCAGAAAACAATCCTGAAGGCAAAAAATCCCAGACAATCTAGCCCTAGTAAGGGAAGTTGTCAGAGATGCCAAGGAAACTGCCAAGAGAGTCAGCCAGGAAAAGTGGCTGGTATGATGTGTCTTTTGGTCACCAATCCACCCTTATAGAGCTGTGGCAACAGGTCTGGTGAACTACCAGTTGCTCAGCCCCCAGGTGTACACAGCATGACCCTCAATCAGATGCAAATAGGCTGGCGAGAACTAGCAGCAACAGTCTACCTGCTGAATTGAGGGCAAACCAAGAACACCTAAAGCCAAGCAGACTCGCTCTTATCAGAGACAGGGTAGCCAAACCCGATAACTCAAATGTCATCTTTTCACACACACACACACACACATACACACATATATATATATTTATATTTATACATATATGTGCGTGTGTGTGTGTGTGTGTGTGTGTGTGTGTAATGTATATGTATATACACACATATAAATATATATATACACAAATAAATATATATGTATATATATAAATATATTTGTATATATATGCAATATATATAATATATATTTATATATATGTATAATACAGACACACACACACACACACACACACACACACACACACACACACACACATTAACAAATGCCATGCAGTTAGGCACAGTTTGAGCAAAAACCAACCCCTGTACCAGTTCATGTTAGGAGAAGCTGTATTAAACGGGTCGAGAAGACAGAATGACCTTGGAATAAATGCTAACGGAAAACTAGGCCTAGAGAATGACATAAATTTAAAAAAATATATTAGTGAAGGCTCTTACCTAGACGGAAATATGAATAGCATGATTTGACTGGAACAAGTTCAAGAAGGAAGTACTAGAAGTCTACTAACTTCGAGGTACACGCGCGGCAAAAGAAAGGAACAACACAGGAAAAGGGAATGTAAATAAAGCAACGAAGGTAGAACAGAAAAACTAATATATCGAAAGCCTTTTCACTTTTGTATTGCTTCCTCGGGTCATCAAAGGCGTATTCGCGTGTTTTGTTGTTTTTCCATTTGTTATTCTCATTGCAGATTGTTCAGAATGAGTCCAGCATGAGAGGAAAGCGAGGTGACATGATTAGGTTCTAGAACAGTGGTTCCTAACCGTTATCAGTGCGTGGTCCGCAGTATGCAGAGGTGTTATTTCAGCATTTTCCCGGGGGGGGGGGGGGAGGGTTGTAGGCGAGCGAAGGTAACAGGCCCCCGTTAGAGTGATTGCCATCTTTTCAGATTCAGTTATTACTAGTTATGAATAGTGCAATGGTGTCTATAGCTAAACGACAAGAACGCTTTATGGAAAGATTCCAATTTATTGATATGTAGGAGTTTCAAGAACAATGAAACATGATAAGAATTCGCAATTTTCATTAAAAAATGGCAACAAGCGATCATAAATATAATAAAGATATAAAGATGAAACACGGCGACGAGAATATAAAGACGTTTAGTTTCCTAAAGAGAGCCACTGAGGAACTGAAATGTTATGTGTCATGAACATACTACAGTTCAGAAAAAAAACTCAGTAATATAAACAGAGAAAAGCTCTTTCTTGCAGACAATTAAGTAAGAACGCATAAACAAACCATTTCTTATCATTGCGCCTGTGTATGCGTTTTTGAGCGAGAGCTTCGGGCAAAAAAACGTCAAGGGGAAAGAACCCTGCCTGTCCTCGCGTTTATCCTGATTTCCTTTCTTATCACCAACGCCTCAGACGTTGTTCCTTATCATTTGGATAAGATTTTTTGATTAATCGCCACAGCTTACCACGTGGTGAGATAATGCAACTGTGAGTTTTATTAAAATCAAATGCTAAAGAAAAATATTAATTATTCTTATGCATTTGTACATAGGCACGCACACATACATACGCGCGCACATGTAGGCAAGCAGGCAAGTAGGCATGCGTGCATACCCGCCTACACGCACGCACGCGCATGCATGCGCACACAAACAAATACATACACATACACAGGAACTGGTATATAAACACACACGTCATGGGGTGCACTGGGGTAAAAGATTAACAAATATACCATTTAAAATTATGACTTTCGTTTCTCTTTTTACTGCAGGCGAAGCGTGATACGCGTGAGGCTGCTGCTGAGTGCAGTATCCAGATTTTTTCTTCTCATGATAATGGCAGACTTTGTCCGGACAGGTGCGACGCACACTGCGGTCTGCACTATGTGAAGCACGCAATGCAGTATACTCTCCCTGTTGTGAATTCTGAAGCAGTAAACGTTAACTGATCTTAAGTGAACAGCCATTAGAGGCAGCTAATAATTCTCGTTTAATGGCGCGATGAATTGGAGAGCTTAACGATTAAGTGTCAAGGAAAGTTTATATTTCTAGTGCATATTGACGTTCTTTCCTTATATTAAACATGTCAGCATAAACACACCCACACACATATATACAGTATATCTATCTACCTATCTATTTATCTATATATGTGATTGTGTGTGTATACATATACGTACACACACACACACACACACACACACACACACACACACACATATATATATATATATATATATATATATATATATGTACATACATATACACACACGCGCACGCACGCAGTGCAGGTTATCGGTCCTTTATGTGTAATTCAGTGCAGGTGTATTTTATGTTAATCATATTCTCTTTTGCTTGCTTTATTGTGTATCTAATTTGTTTACTTTTCATGAACAGTTTGCGAATGTGCGACTAATGATATTCACGAAATTTACTTCATAAAGGAATTAGTAAATCATTTATGGGCTGATTCCACCTTCGTGTTTTTCATTCTAATATTTTTAAGAATAATGACTAATAATCAGGCAACAAAATATAAAAAATATAGCGCATGGGCAACGTAATTGGACTTCCATAACCAAACATTCTTTCTGTATTTTAAGTGTCATAACCATTTTACCAGGTCTGGCGGCCAAAATTGCATCTATTACCTAAATTAGCAACGTAGTTCTTGATACATAGTGATTAGAATGATAGAACTTGGAATTATCTTTGGTATAAGAAACATGGAGTGATTATTTCTTTGTACTTGCTGTCAGCAGTTGTAAAATTACTGCTCAGTTAAGGTCTACACAATATGCGCGGGCGTACGTATATATATATATATATATATATATATGTACATATATATATGTACATACACACACACACACACACACACACACACACACATATATATATATATATATATATATATATATATATATATATATATATCATCATCATTTTGGGGTTAACGCCGGCAGGGGCGCATAGCCGCATCCACCTTTTGTTTCCATCTGGACCCGCCAGGCAGGGGCCCGGCCCATCTCTAGTTCCTCACGACAGGTTTGATCGATCTGCCCAAGCTACGACCTTCTCGGTCGTCCCACAGGCCTCCTCCATCCAGGGTTGTCTTGGACAGAGACAACCTGATGGGCAGGATCATCCTGTGGGAGTCGAGTCAAGTGGCCATATAGCATGAGTTGGCGATAACGGATTGTGCAAGTAACAGGTCCTGTACCGGTCTCACGGTGCAGCTGTTGGTTGGACACATGGTCCCGCCAACTGTACCCCATGATCCGGCGCAAGGATCTGTTACAAAAGGCATCAAGACGAGATTCCAGAGCACAAGATAGTGTTCAAGTTTCACTACCATAGAGTAAAACTGGCAGTATCAGGGCCTTGAAAACACGTAACTTGGTCCTTCTGCACAGGTACCGACATCTCCAAATACTCTTGTCGAGAGATTTTATGACTCCTGCTGCCAGGCCAATCCGTCTACTGATTTCTTGGTCTGACAGCCCAGAGTCGGGAACTGCACTACCGAGGTATATAAAGCTCTTTGTGACTTCGATGTTTTCACCGCAAGCACGTATCGACTGGACAGGGTCTCCTAGCAGGCCCCTAAAATCCTGGATCTTGGTCTTGGTCCAGGAGACCTCTAGCCCCAGGGGCTTTGCTTCATTGCTAAATGCATCAAGAACCGCCACTAGGGTTTCCAGAGATTCAGAGAGTATGGCAACATCATTTGCAAAGTCAAGGTCTGTAACCTTGATATTGCCCAGAGTTGCTCCACAGTGACTTTGGACAGTAGCTCTACCCAGTATCCAATCCATGCAAGTGTTGAAAAGTGTTGGTGCAAGAACACAGCCTTGCCTCACACCTGAACTAACAGGGAAGAAGCTCGACAGGCCCCCACCACACTTTACAGCACTTTCAGTGCCTGTATACAGGTTTGCTATTAGTCCAATAATCCTTGTTGGAATTCCTCTAAGTCTCAGGATCTCCCAGAGAGATTCGCGATGCACCGTGTCAAACGCCTTCTTGAGATCGATGTAGGCTGCGAGCAGCCCACGTCCGAACTCACGACGGCGCTCTGTAATGATTCGAAGCGCCAGGATGCGGTCTATTGTGGACTTACCAGTAGTGAATCCAGATTGCTCCGGCCTTTGGTGCCTCAACAGGTGGTCCCTGATACGTCTCAGTAAGATGTGCGCGAGTACCTTGCCTGGTACACTGAGTAGTGTAATGCCTCGGTGATTGCTGCAGTCCCACCGATCCCCTTTCCCCTTCCAGAGAGGGATGACCACACCCCTCAGCAGGTCAGGGGGAAAGGTACCAGTCTGCCAGATGGCAGACAGGACTGCATGAAAGCCCCTTACCATAGGTTCTCCACCAGCCTTTAACAATTCGGTTGGGATGCCACAAACACCTGCTGCTTTACCACTCTTCAGCTTGGAGATCGCCCCCCTGATTTTGGACAGGGAGGCTGGATTCTCACTGATGGGTGGGTCTGGCAGAGGAGTCTCAACCTTATACAACTGCTCAAAATACTCAGCCCAATGCACACGCACCTCATCAGGATCTGAGATTATCTGGCCACTTGCTGAGCGGACTGCAGTCGTCTGTGAGGAGGGCTTGGAGTTCAGCTTTCTCAGAGCTTGGTAGGCAGGACGAAGGTCATTTACTAGGAAATGGCTTTCGACCTCCCCTGCAAGACTACTGATAAACTATTCCTTATCCCTTCTCAACAGTGACCTAGTCCTGCGCACCAGAGAGCGGTGCAAGTTGCGATCCTCTGACAATCGAGCCACACGACAAGCATCTGTGGCTTCCAGTGTCTCCTGCGAGATGGAATTCTGTCTTGTTCTTGGGCGTTCACCAATGGATTCCTGAGCTGCATCAAGCATTTCACGCATAAGAACAGGGTCTGTCAGGCCCTCGAGTGCTGTGAGACGACCAGAGATAGCCTCGGCAAACCCCTGGGTACACTCATCCTCCCTCAATCTGTCCAAATGAAACACCCTAGGGTGTTCATTTGGGCGACGGGGGGTTCTAAAGTGGACCCGGAGAGTAGCCACAACTAATCTATGATCAGTTCCACAGAACTCAGCGCTTCGATACACCCTGCAGGTCTGGAGGATCCTCCACCGAGTGCTAACGAGGATGTGGTCGATCTCCTTGGCCACTCTACCCGTACCGCTGTAGCAAGTCCAACGATGCGGGTCAGAACGCTGATACCAGGAGCCAGAAATCCTCAATTTCTGGGACCTAGCAAAGTCACGGAAAAGGAGGCTATTCTCGCTGCCAGCATCAGCTCCTGAGCCATGAGGACCGACAGACATCTCTTAGCCAGCTCGATCACAGCCGGATACCGCATTGAAGTCGTCCAGAACAATACGAATATCTCGCTGAGGACATCTGTCTGCCACAGATGCAAGTTTGGCGTAAACATCTCTTTCACCTCAAGTTTATATACATCCTTAGGAGTGTATACAGCAACAAGAGACATGAAGCCAAATGAAAGCTTCAGTCTCAATACCATGATACGCTCATCGACTGGAGTGACTTCAACTACCGAGGGTTGAAGTCTGCTGGAGATGGCTATGGCTACTCCCTGGAGCTGGTGGCCATCGCTGCAGCCCGACCAGTAGTAGGTGTAGCCACCCACACTAATCATGCCGCTGCCAGGTCTTCTCACCTCCGAGAGAGCAGCCACCTCAACTCTCTGCTGCTTCAATTCCCTCGATAGTAGTGGTAACCAATCGTCCTGTCGCAGGGAACGGATGTTCCAAGCCCCCACCCTGACAGTCCGCCTGAGGTCTAACCTCGGGCAGTCACTCCGGGTGCCACCCCTACCGACGCCGCCCCATATAGAGGAGGTTGGCTGGCTGCAGGCCCCATAATCCGCCTGCAGGGCTCCCTGGGGCTTTCCCCCACAAGCATCACGCCAGGCTGGCGGCCGCTGGGACCCAGCTGGGATGGGGGTAACCCCCCCTCCCAACCCGAGTCCCAGCGGTTGCCAACCCAGAGGGACCCACAGCCCGCCGTACTTGCTGGGTAGTAGAGATTTTAGCCATCCCCCCAGTACCAACAACTACACGGTTTGTTGTCAGTGGTTATCTCAGGGGGGCCGACTGGCAAGGCCTGCCTCCCCACAGCCACCCATTAACCCCAGGGGGCGCGGGGACAGGAGTTAGTACGAAGCCAGGGCGTATCCACACGCCGGTGGGCCATAGCTCCGTACCTTTAGGGCCTCCTGCTGCTCAAAGAGCCTCCACAGTTCAGCCTAGGACCGCAAGGTACCTAGTTTCCATGGGTGGCCATGAGGAAGCACTGTAGAAGTCTTGATGATGGAGAGGCTATGAGCTGGCAGGGGAGTCTTATGCATAGCTGCTCCCTTTTTCGCACCAGGCTAGCCAGCGGTGGTAGCTGAAAGCG
>NC_061851.1:34860938-34865938 GCF_019202785.1 Penaeus chinensis | reverse complement strand
TTTTTTACCAAATTTAGAAGAATTCTTAAGATTTTATATACATATATACATATATATACATATATAGAAACACACGCATATAGCTATCAAGCTACACACACACACACACATATATATACGTATATATATATATATATATATATATATATATATATGTGTGTGTGTGTGTGTGTGTGTGTGTGTATATTTGTGTGTGTGTGCGTGTGTGTGTGTGAGTAGACTATGGATAGACGGAACTACTCACCTCACATACGTACATGAGTGTGAAAGTAGGTTAATGACGTAATCAATGACATAACCAATGTAAAGGTTATTGAACACCTTTGTTCATTGGTTAAGCAGGAATACAAAGGGGACGATGACTTTGACTCTTTTATTTTCTAAGAGGACAAGCAACACGACAACGTCTGGGTAAAGCGCGGTGCGGGTAGTCGCGGTCAGCCCAGGGAGGGCCGAGAGGCTGGCGAGAATGACCGGAGCCCTCCGGCCTGAGACCGTAGGCCGGGCGGCCTACCTTGACCGGACAAGCGCTCGGCAGGAATTTTCCCTGAACCTAAGGATAAGTCCGATATGCGGAGCTCAGCTTCGCTCAGGCTATGCCCTTGAGGGGAGGGGAGCCCGGCCTGTGTCGACTAATGTCGACTCGCTAACGTGTGTCAGCTACTGCTGACTCGGCTTAGTCCTTACCCGCCGTGGTGCCCAGCCACAGCAGTAACCTCCAAGCGACAATTGCAACTTCTCGCGCCTGGGCGGGGCGCGAACCGCCGACCCCTCGGATAAGAGGCCGACCACTGTACTAGCCCGGAGGCTTCCCTGAACCTGGGTCATTCTTGGCCTTAAATACCCGGTCGGCTTGGGTCCGCGTGGGTGCGCCCCTTGCCTACCCGTGTGGGCACGCCACGTGGCAGCCCGGGTCACTTGGGAGCCATAGCTTATACGTGCTTATGTACACAGTATAACCAATGACGTAATCAATAACCGGAATCATTAATGATGGCTAGCATGCACACCTTACGGTCATACATGGCGCATCATAACAGAAAGTAGGCATAATTAAAGGGATTATCATAGGATGGACAGAACTACTCACCCCACGTACGTACATGAGTGTGAAAATAGGTTAATGACCATGACGTAATCAATGACGCAATCAATAACCGGAATCACTAACCATAGTTAATGATGGCATGCACACCTTACGGTCGTACATGGCGCATCATAACAGAAAGTAGGCTTAATTAAAGTGCTTATCATAATCAATGATTGGAACTGGAAATTATTAACTAATGGTGTGCTACAGATGACCCTCTCCCCCCCTCCTCTCCTCTTTAAAACAATATGCCACAGATGACTCCACCCCCACCCCCTCCTACCCTAACCCATCAGCACCCCCTCCCCCATACCCTCCCACCCCGCACCGTAATATTCATCATGTTTGAACTTGTAAATGGATCGATAATTGACCCTGTTGCAGACCGGTGATCACCCCTCCCAATGAATGAAACTGCCATAATCAATAACAAATAACCATGGAAGGAGGAGAAAAGGAAGAAGCAGACAAACAAACATGCGTCCAGCTGCTAACATACGCAAAGGTATGCCAGGTGCTGCAGATGACCCCCCGCCCCACCCCTCACCCCTTGCATCACGATATTCATCATGTTTGAACTTGTAACTGAATCGATAATTGACCCTGTTACAGACGAGTGATCACCCCTCCTAATTCATCATAATCCATAAATGTCCCTCTAATGACACGCTCACCTGAAGGGTGTCTCTCCCCCTCCCCTCCTCTCCAAAGCAATAATAAGAATAAGAATAAGAGGACGAAGAAGCACACAAACAAACAAATATGCATCCAGCTGCTGACATACGCAAAGTCCGAGAACAGGGGAACCTCTCCTTCCCTTCCTACTGCCCCCGATCCACATTCCCCCATATCCCGTTACGAAGCATAGTGGTAAGAGGAAGAAGACGCAAACAAACAAATACTACAAAAGACCGATGGACATATTAGCTCACCCCATTCCCTCCCCCTCACCACCCGGCACAAGTCCTATCTAAGAAGATAATACACCCCTGTGCTGAAGTGTTACAGGTGAGTTTATCACACATATAGCTAATGAGCATGACACCCTACCTCTCACCCAGACACAGCGTTACGGGTCAAGGATATTGATCTGAAAGGGATCATGGGTAGTGATGCCTTCCGGCATGTCTTGACACGTCGTTTACCTTAAATCGCTTAAGCATCCCAATGTTAAGAATTCATTGCAGTCAAAAGGATTATAAAATGCGTTGCTGTACTCAATATGCCTTCAAATATACCTTTAGTACAAACAAACAGACACAAATACAAATCAAATCGGTCGAGTTCCATATACAACGATGCGGTCTCGTCTTGAGGTGTAACCAAACAAGAAAAGGAAATCCATTTTAACCCTTACTAAGATTGATAATGTCCGCATTACGTAAATATAAGACAAAAATATAATTTACAGCCACACACACACACACACACACACATATATATATATACATATATATATACATTATATATATATATATATATATATATATATATATATATATATATGTATGTATGTGTGTGTCTATATAATATAGATTTATAAATATATGTATATATGTATATATATATTTATATGTTTCAGAATCATTCAATTGTATTTCTTTTGTGGTTATGGCTGTAATAAAACAACTTTAATTTTATTTGATGCCATTTTATATATATATATTTATATATATATATATATATCATGAAGAACGTATCAGTAAGATGTTAAATTTTGCCGACACTAAGTAAAATTTCACACATAAAATTTGTCGGATCTCCCCAACGCTGCCATACATTTTACTTCAGGCTCAGTTCTCTCCCAGGTCGCCACACAGTCAACATCTGTTCCCCTGACTGAGCTCCTGGACCAGAGACCGGAGAAAAAGAAAGAACGATGTGATTTAACAAAGTTGAAGTTGAACCATCTTCCAATCATTAGCCAATATTTTAAGAAGATTCATAACATTAATTTACCCAGTATGATGTAGAGTATGTAACGCGCACGGACGCCTTACATAATGAGACTTTATCCAGATCGGTAGTGCATAAATAATAGACCATCCAAGTGGATGTTTCAGATGCCGATGTGTCTTGAAGTATAGATTTGATTGTTATTTATAAACGATTCATCCAATTGCTTTTCTTTTGTGGTTATGATGAAACAACTTTAATGTGATAACATTTCATATATGACATGAACGTATCAGTAAGTTGATAAACATTACAGACGCTAAGGAACATTTTACAAAGACATACAAAACTTGTCGAATCTCCCTGACACTACGACACATCTTACTTGTGCGGGACCACTGTAGGTCTAGGTGTAAATTCCGATAAAATATATAATAAATATGATGTAATAAGAGGAGAAATATGAATGATAATAAACTTATACAAAAGTCTAATCACACGCCATTAAAAGTTGTCTGGATCACACGCACACATATGATACTTTACTTACCATTTATGGCTTTCTTTAATTCGTCTTCCTTTCTTGACCACAAAAAATAGAGAATGAATGATACACAGTCGTAAATAGGACAACGACAACGAGCAAGGGATCAAGGGAGAAGCAGGAGAGAAGTCTTCATAACTGTTAATTTTTGTTTACTCCCCACACCTCAGGCAACATTTCATACACAAAAACTTTGAAGAAGAAAGTATTCAAACGACACAGCGGCAGGAGAGAAAGCAGACTAATGTGACTCAACTTACACTGAACCATGTAGGTATAAATGCCAATAAAGATGAATGATAAAGAGAAATATGATGTAATAAAGAGGAGACATGAATAATAAAACTCTTATACAAGAGATAAAATGACTTAAAGAGCTCTTTGTAGCTTGAATAGGCTATGTATAAGTGTCGACAATTACGTTCACATGTATGAAAAAAATCATATTTGCTGTCGCCTTATTCGAGAACAGAGTAGTCTTTTTCTTTTCTTTTTATCTCCCGCAATAATAATAATAAGTAATAATAGTAATAATAATAATAATAATAATAATAGTAATAATAATAATAATGACAATAATAATGATAATAAACTGTAAAGACCATCAATATAAGTAGTCCAACGATTTTTTTTTTCCTTTACAGTTGATGAAAATTAAAAATCTCAAAAAGAATTAAAAACATCGAGGAAAAATAAGACTTATCAAAATGCAGAAGGAAGATTAAACATGAATCTACAAAAACAGTAAATGGACTGGTTCTTCACCGTCTACGATGTGATAAAGAAAATGAAATATTCATGGATATCTCTATCAATAGAATCGATAAAAAGTCGTATGTTTCTATCAAGAAAATAGAGATACAGACAAAGCAATTGACTACATCTCTCATTTATTCGGTCTTATGGATTCCTCCACGTCACTATTAATTTTTTGTTATCGTTGGAATTGTTATATATTAGTTTTGTTTATATTAGTTTAAACGTAAATTACTGTAGTTTTTCATTACCTACTCAACTATGATCTTATATTTCATTCAAGTCGATGTGGTCCTTATATATATATATATATATATATATATATATATATATATATATATATATATATATATATATATATATATAGTTCTTCTCTTCTTTATGATTTGCGAAGTTCTAGCTTCGCCCGGGCCTTCTAAATATGGCCCGGCCAGTATATAGTTCTTATTTATTTATTTATATATTCATCGTTACTGACGACTTTCTATTTAATATCTAATCATTATTATTATTAATATTATCATTATTATTATTATAATTTTAGCTCTATCATTATCGTGCCGGGAAACAAAACTATGCTGATATTTTGTATTTCCCTTTTGTTTACCATAACATGAATGTGTTATTTTATTTTTCCTTTTGGCAGTAACAGCAAACAAACGTTCCTCAAATTTACACATGATTGCTATGATAAAACTGCCTTTTACAATCAAA
>NC_061851.1:34818438-34823438 GCF_019202785.1 Penaeus chinensis | reverse complement strand
AAAGAACGGGACCTAGCGCGTGGTCGCGACGAAGGACGGGCAAGATCTTAGGCCGACTCTAGCCTGGTTTGGGTTAAGGTCAAGGGGCCTCGACGAGAGCGAAGGGTTCCAAATAGATCTCCCTTGATCCTGGGAAAGCTCAAATCGTGGGCATGGTAGAAACGTGCTTTATGTAGCGACGTGGATGTCCATAGCGACCGCGTGGGTAGGATCATGTCACTGTACAGAAATGACTTCCTGTACATTCTATCCGTCTTCTATGTTCTTAAATCTGTTGCAACGTGGTCCCCACGTGGCAGACCTCGCCACGCGTACAGTGGGGCTCTCGGCCTTGACCCAAGCCGAATTGGGCCGGCCTCGAAGCTTCCATTCCCTTTGACATGACTGCATGACATTTCCCACTCCTCTGCTTCCCAAGGACGCCATCGGTTCCGTTGCCGATAGACCTTCCAATAGCAAAGAACTCAAGCTATAGCCGAGTTTCTCCAATCACCATTCAGTTTTTTTTATTTTATTTTATTGTTTATCGGATTCCTGTAAAGTCCAGTAAAAGATCTTATACGTAATGACAAAGTAAACCACTTGATTATTTTTTCGAGGCTGAGATAAGTTGGTGATGACTGGTTACGTACATATTAGTTAACATCACTCTACTTCAAATGATCAGCACTTCCTACCTGCCAACTTCATCTTTTGTGTTGATTTTCATTTGCGCAAATTCCCAGTGCTCACGGAAGGATTGGCAGTATCCGACGCAGAAGAAGAGGCAGCAGCTGTGGGAGCGGGACCCGCTTGAGCGAGAGCGACACCGAAGGAAGGGGCGTCTCCAGGATCCTAAGACAGGACTCCAAACTGAGCCGAGGAGGAGCTGGAGGGAGACCCAGCGTCGACCACGAGAAGATCCCCATGAGTGATATGAAGGAACCTGCCGGGAAAACGCTCGTGCAGGAGGAGACGTCCGAAACTGGGAAGGTAGGATGACGGACGTAGAGGGGGAAATAAAAGGAAGAAAGAGAGAGAGAGAGAGAGAGAGAGAGAGAGAGAGAGAGAGAGAGAGAGAGAGAGAGAGAGAGAGAGAGAGAGAGAGAGAGAGAGAGAGAGAGTGGAAGGGAGGGAGAGGGAAACTTATCGCCATATATAATGCTCACCGCAAGTTTTCCTTCGCAGGTGAAGTGGAAGGTGTACCAGTTCTACGCTGCAACCATGGGTCTCTTGCCTGCCATCCTTCCGTGCATTTTCTTCGCTGTTGCCCAAGTAAGAAAAGAAATCCCTTTTAAAAATAAGTGAAAAATCATATTTATATTCATTCTTTTTATGCCACTGAGGCGAGTGATATTCACAATTACAGATTACCATTTTAATTAGACTTGGAACGTAATCATATGTACTAACGTTCCAACCGTGCCGTTCTTAGGGTTGTCAGGCCGGAGGTAACATCTGGCTCTCTCAGTGGTCCACCAAAACAGTGGGAGACGAGGAAATTACTGATAACGTAACCGACACCATGGGCAACGTCACCAGCAATATCACCGAGGATGCATTCGACAAAACTCAGTTTCTGGCTGGCTACGGAGGTTTCGGCTTAGGACAGTGTGAGTACAGATTTGCTTAAAGAACCATCGTTTAGCATCAGCGAGAATATCGTATTTCAAATATACGACATCTGTATCATATATCTGTATCTAATATTTTCGTGTGCTCTATATTCATTCGCTTCAAGATTCGAAATGCCTTTGGTTATGTACTTTTCATTAGGCATCGTATTATTGCATTATCGTCGAAATTCCGGTCATCTATAGCTTAATCTGATATCCCGCAGCTCTTTTCTACTACATGGGATCGTTCTTGATCTGGACCGGATGCATGCGGGCGGGAATCCGGATTCACCACCGCGTTCTTGACAACGTGCTCCGACTGCCCATGAGCTTCTTCGACACCAACCCGAGCGGCAGGATCATGAACCGCTTCAGCAAAGACGTTGACGTGCTGGATAGTCTCCTGCCGATGCTTATGGGTGCTGGACTCTCCTGCTTTGCCGAGGTGAGGGAGGGAGGGAAGGAGTAAAAAAATAGAGCAATCACAGTATACTTTTCTCTCGCGTTTTTTCTCTCGACATTCCACATTTATCTTATCACATCCCGAATCGCATTCCAGGTTGCGACGACCCTGATCGTGCTGGTGGGGTCAACGCCTCTCGCGGGGCTGGTGATCGTGCCCATCATGGTTTTCTACTACTTCATCCAGGTCGTCTACATCTCATCCGCACGGCAGCTCAGGAGGATCGAGTCGGTGTCGAAGTCTCCGATTTTCTCCCATTTCGGGGAGAGCGTGCAAGGTATGAAGCCCAATTATGGTGGTGGTGACGAGGATGTTGGTAGTGAAGATATTGCAAATGGAGGTGACGAGGATGCCGGGGATAGTGGTGACGATGACGTCCAAAGAGACGGTGGAAATATCTTTTTTTTTTTACAGGATTCTCTTTAATATTGTTGTGTATTTCAGGCGTGGCGACCCTCCGTGCTTTTAAAATGGAGGATGCTTTTATGGCGGAATCTCAGAGGCGAGTTGATCTCACCACGAAGGCCAATATTTCGAACTTGGCTTGCAACAGGTTAGTTAGTTATTATTGAAGTTTGTACCCTAGTTTGATGATTTCGCAAAAAATGAAAACATTCGTATCACATATAAAAATTATTTTCGAGTGCCATGAACTTATTCCAGATGGCTGGGTGTGAGACTTGAGTTCATAGGAAATTTAATAACTTTCGTGGCGGCCATCTTCTCTATCATGGGTCGGGGTGACGTCAGCGCTGGTATGGTCGGCCTCACCATCACTTACGCTCTCAATGTGAGTCCAGCTTTGATGTTTCTTCCTTTCTGGTGTATGTTTCTTGTCACTGCAATATGATTGAATGTTTGATTGAATTGCGTTCGGTGATACTGCAGGGTGTAAATATAGAGATTCACACACACACACACACACACACACACACACACACACACACACACACAGACTCAGCCAGACAGACAGGCAGACATACAGACATACAGACAGAAGAGTGAGAATATACAGTCGTTTTTTACTCAGCTTTATTTGGAAAATATATACTTTTGATTATATATTTGACTTTTGATCATCCAAATCTAATCAAGGCCATTAATTATAATATTTTTGCTGGTTACACGATGTCATTAAGTGTACTTTCTCTACGGCCGCAGGTGACGGTCACTCTCAACTGGCTTGTGCGTGTGAGCTCTGACATCGAAGCCAACATCGTATCTGTGGAAAGGATCATGGAGTACATCCAGGTTTGTGAACTGGGATGCTGTCATACTTATGCGAACTACTAGTAGTATATAAAGCGAGCTATGATATTTCCTACATAAACAGAAATAATGTAATCGCACTGTTGCTTGGTATATTGCAGGAAGTGAGAGAGGCCGAGTGGACGATCCAGAAAACCGCTCCTCCGCAAGCCTGGCCCGAGCACGGTGTGGTGTCCTTCAACAGGTACCAGACACGCTACCGGCCAGGACTCGACCTGGTGCTCAAAGATGTCTCCTGTACCATCCATGCCGGGGAGAAGGTGAGGGCCATTTTGTTTTTTACTAGGGCGAAAGATTGTGATAAAGAATTGTAGGAATATCAGACTTGTAAGGTTTAGCTTTTATAAAGAATGCCACGGTATGTAAATTTCTTGTTTCTCCATTACGGGTCATCTGTTTTTTTTGTGTGAGTCGCTAGTTTTCCTTGAGAATAGGTTCCTTACTGGAAATATTTACATTAAATTAAATTAAATTCATGTGAAAGGAACCTATCATTCTCTGTATTATTTAAACAGTGTCTGCTTATTTATAAACACATTCAGACATTTGTTTTCAATGTAAAACATGAAAAACACGACAGGACAGACATTTACCAATTATTTCTAAGGTTGGCATTGTCGGGAGAACTGGAGCAGGAAAGTCATCCCTCACGCTCGGGCTCTTCAGGATTATCGAGGCAGCTGGAGGAGACATTGTCATAGACGGCGTAGACATCTCCAACATAGGCCTACATGACCTCCGCAACCGCCTCAGCATCATACCTCAGGTTTGTAAAAAGAAAGCATCACTGCACCATAATTTGCACAATTTATGATGCTACACATTATTTGGAATAGCAAGAACTAAATATTGATTATCTCTCTGCAGGATCCAGTGTTGTTTAGCGGGACGCTGCGTCTTAACCTGGATCCCTTCAACGAGCACTCCGAAGAGGAGGTCTGGAGAGCCGTGGAAATGGCCCACCTCGGGGCTTTCGTCAAGGCGCAGACGGAGACTCTCCAGTATGCCATAGATGAAGGGGGCTCCAATCTCAGGTAAGGCTTTGCAGGAAAACTTGCCACAGGGATGATTCTGGTTTGAGTAGAGGAATAGTAATGGTTGAATTGACGTGTAATTGAGTGTATTCGTATAACGCAGTCACCATCGTTTGCCATTCACTTACGGCTGATTTAAAGCTATATTCGCTACAAATTCCCAAAATACAGTTTGATATCTAATACAAAACGGGGCGACTACTCGTTATATACGCTTATATAACACATTCTGGGCACTGCATCAGGAGAGAATGTGTGAGACATCGCATGCAACTGGAAGTCCTAACTTTTCTAACAATTCTTCCTCTGCAGCGTTGGCCAAAGGCAGCTCGTTAGCCTTGCACGAGCATTGTTGAGACAGTCTCGCATCTTGGTGTTGGACGAAGCCACGGCAGCCGTCGACGTAGAAACTGATGACCTCATACAAAAAACTATCAGGTCGCAGTTTGCTAATTGTACAATCCTGACTATAGCTCATCGTTTGAATACTATTATGGACAATGATAGGTGAGTTTCAATGTTATTACCAACGTCAAATTGCCATGGAGCCATTGAACTGCTTTTATATTCCAACTGCACCGTATTCTAACGGTCCTTCAACTTTACCGATTCATATAATATGCAGTATTTCAGTGTAGT
>NC_061851.1:34805938-34808438 GCF_019202785.1 Penaeus chinensis | reverse complement strand
AAGATTGAAAACAACTGTATAATGTAAAATTTATGACAGAAAATGGTGGCTAAGGCCTTTATTGTATATATTTTTGTGTGATAGAACTTAGACTGGTTATTTGAGGATAAATTGCCAGGGCGGTCTATAAGCTCTGCCTCACAAAAATGTACTTAGTTAAGGGTTGTTAGTAGAGGCCACAGGGGTTGTTTGAATCAGTACAGTTGAATTTGATAAAAATAGATTAGTATTATTATGTTTGTTATAGCCATTATCTCTGTATGGTCCTTGTTTCAAGGTTTACCCTTGAAAAAAAATCAACAGAGTACATAAATGATAATATATGTTCACTGACATTGCAAAGCCAGTAAATGCTGTGGCTTGTCATCTTTTGGCTCTGCAGATAAGGCACAACCGCTGTCTATCACACTATGGTATATCACAAATGCTAGGTGAAATATTACATCATCAGTCAGTGTGTTGATTGCTAAGGTAAAGTTTTGCATACACTACTGTGAGCTGATCAATTGCCCAAGTGTGGAGATGTGCACACTAATGTATGGCCATTCTTGCTTGTTTTTATCAAAATCTTTGCACTTTGTTATTGGGCCAATGTATAAATGGCAAGAATGGAATATCCATTATCATCAGGGTGACCAGGGTTCTTATGTAGCCAAAAATAGATCGAAGAAGATCCCAGCTTTTTCTGACCAAAGGGTTGGTATGATCCAAAGTAATAGACTGTCTCCATATTTTATACTCCTCTATGTCTTTCAGATTTTTTTTTCCCCCAAAAAAATAACCAGAGCTTTGGTACTTTTCAGTGAATTAGTGTTTTTTTTAGTTATTGAATGTTATGTTTCAGGTACTGCTGATGGGCAAGAGTGGGTCAGGAAAGACCAGTATGCGCTCAATCATTTTTGCAAATTATATTGCAAGAGACACAAGTCGTTTAGGAGCTACTAGTAAGTATACATTCACTTTAAGCTTTTATTTGATGTTAATAATGCACTGAAAGCTACAGAGGAAATTTCAGCAGCTCTGCAGAATGTTTTGGTCATCCCACTTTTTCTTCCCTCTTTTTTTTTCTCTGTCATCCGTATTATTATCTATATAATAATTTTGTTATTGCATTAGTCTGTAATTTTTATTTATATAAGAAATTTAAAGATTTAAATTTCTGCTGTAATTAGACCATTCCTAACCTGCCCTTTTTTACCATACAGTTGATGTGGAACACTCACATGTACGATTCTTGGGAAATTTGGTCCTGAACCTCTGGGACTGTGGAGGGTAAGTTTTGCCTTTCATTGACCAAGTAACCTGGGAAAATTGCCAAGTTATTGTTTTTCATTACTGTTCATTACTTTAATTGATATTAATGAAAATATTAATTTGAGGGAATGCTTTCTTTAGGCTCACTTTGTTTTGATTTATTTAAGTAACATGTTATTTTTACATTACATTTTAAGAGTACAGGCTATGAATTATCACTTTTTGTATTATATAAGGATTGGAATAAGATATCTGAAGTGCCTTTTCCTCTTTTCCAGACAAGAAGCATTCATGGAAAACTATTTTGCTTCACAAAGAGATAACATCTTCAGAAATGTGGAAGTTCTCATATATGTCTTTGATGTGGAAAGTCGTGAGTTAGGTAAGCTGTTGTATGGAACATTAAGTACTTTGATGGAATTCTTTTAAGTTATATTTTAGGCATTTTGTATATTGCATCTTTATTGAGTTTATATATATATATATATATATATATATATATAAATTTTATTTATTTATTTATTTATTTATTTATTTATTTATTTATTTATTTATCTATTTATTTATTTATTTATTTAATACCCTTTCACATTGCCATAAATAAATCAATAAATATAATCATGGAATATAAAATTATCATAGTATTTTAATGTAGCATCATTTTGAAATATGGAGCTGTATGCTAAAGTCTTGCTTTCTTGTACTGAGACAGTAAATACTAATTACAGAAAAGGACATGCATTATTACCAGAGTTGCTTAGAGGCAATCTTACAGAACTCACCAGAGGCTCGTGTTTTCTGTCTCATACATAAAATGGACCTTGTACAAGATGACCAGAGGGATGTTGTAAGTAGTTCCCTTTAACATTTTTAAATAGATTGGATATTTAAAGATTTTTTAGGAATGAGCTAAGTGCTTGATACTTTAGTATACACTATTTCATGCAAGCTAATATAATTTACTTTATAAAATGTATACAAAGTAGGTAACACAAATCATCTGTTTATTTTTTATTTATTTATTTATTTTTTTTTTTTTACATAATGATGTAAATATCAACTGCTGTAGTAAATTCTGTCACATTAGATGTTCCAAAACTCACTGAAATAGTGAGTTGAGTGTGTGTTTAAGTGTTTAGTAGGCTGGACAAGTTCATGTTTTCAATTTCAGATATTCAGAGCCAGAGAAGAAGACCTGAAACGCTTGTCTAAACCACTGGAGTGTGTCTGTTTTCGAACATCAATC
>NC_061851.1:34793438-34800938 GCF_019202785.1 Penaeus chinensis | reverse complement strand
CTTTCCTCGTTGTTAGTTTCCTTGTATCATCTGCAAATTTTTACAGTGCACCAAGGCTATCCTTCATCTGAACAAAATTATCTTGCCAACAGAGGCAGATGTTTATTTCCTAGACATGTCAGATTTGAACCCTATGATAAAGACAACTGTCCTTCACTTTCTTGCTGGTATCTCCATCATCCATGGAACCACTATGCTTCTTTAGGCTTAATAATTCCTCTGGTAGATTCTAGGTCTAGCCCATAACTCCCAAAGGAGAAGTGCGAACACACTGTTCATACCACTAATTATGTTTCAACTTACTCATGATAGGATCTACCAAAACCATACCAACCCATGTACCTGGTAGCATGGGTCTCAACCACTCGGGGAAGAAAATTAGAAATAAGGCAACAAATTTACCCAACTTTCTACTCTCTTGGTTGATAAATGATTGTTTAGGTAGTGAGGTTAAAAAGAAGCTTTAAGCCTACTTTTGAGACAGTTTTTCCTCAATTACTACATCCAGGGCCAAGCAAGGGAACAATGTAGAGCATGCTCAACCGCACATAAAGTGATATGATATCATTCCATGTTGGTCTAGCCACGTGATAGGATTTTATCTGTTATTAGTGGGTTTATATATATTTATATTTACTCAATGAAAGCCAAAGAAACATACATGACAAATTTGTAATACTGGGGAATATGAGATTGAGGAAATACCATCTTTTTTTTGCATTACAGTAACATTACTGTAATGCTAACATACAACATACATAGACCTAGGAAAGACGTGGGTATGGTTTAGTTGTCTAGCCAATACCCCTCAAGGGGACTCGGAGGGGTGGACCATTTCTCTCAAAAAACTCCAGGCGTAACATGGCCAGTAATGAAGATTTTTTACCCCTATTAGGGTCAATGAGGCTTACCACTTTATCAACTAGCCCCACTGATTTTAATTCCCCCAATTCCCTGACCCCAGGCTCTCCTCTCATCATGACTGAACACTACTACTACCCCCTCCTCAATGTCTACTACCACATCAATCCAATCCACATCTTCCACCCAGGTCATTACTAACCTCTACGAAACATTCCTTTTGTCCCAACATCCTCTACTTTATCATATACTAACCCCTCCTCCCTTATTACTATTCTACAGCCTTATTATCCATCTCTCCAGAGGACTACTTCACTCAACACCACTCCCTCTTCCACAAGGCTCCATCCTACTACCCCCACCTCTACAAATCTTTTGAATACTCTGTTTAGCCCAGCCAAATGGGATCATTTTTTTTTGTGATCCCCTCTACAGCCCCTAACTCTGAAACCACTCTCTTCTTCCAGCAATGCCTCTAAAAACAACCACCCCAATCATTACTACCTTGTCATAGTTACATCTGAATCCCAAGCTAAAGCATTATCAACCCTGACTGACTTCACAGGCAAACCCATTCCTGCTCAACCTCATCCCTCCCTCAATACTTGTATCAGAACTGTCACCATCTGTTCAAACTGCCTTTTCTATGACAAGGATTGGTGATAGTGGAGAAGGCTTACTCACCTCATGGACTATAATTGCAGTATCAGTACACTGTTACACCATTCCCCTAGAGGCCGCCCTAAGTCCTCCATGAATATTGCCAAGATTGCTTTACATAGACAAGACCTCCCACCTTCAAGTTTATATTGGTGGAGAATCCCTCCCTGTCCTACCATATCAACCTCCACCCCATTAATGTCAGAACTGTTGGCATCTAGGTCACCCTGCCAAACACTGCTGCTCCAGAACTTGGTCATGACTGATCAAACTGCTCTGTGCATTCATGCATATGTGCCAATTGTGGTGGCTTCCATAATGTATTTTACAGGGGTTGCCCTACATACATGTTTTGAGTGAGAAGTGGCAACTCTCAGATTCAAACTTGGCCTCCCTTTACAGGAGGCCACACAGGAAGAACGCTGACAAGGTTTTTCTTGGTCCCTACTCCAGTGCTGCCCTTCACTCAGTCTCCCAAGATGTTTCTACATACCTCCTGTATCTATTCCTCCTCCATCTTACATTTCCACTTCAACCCCCTTCCTCTCCCAATCAAATACTTTTGCAGTTCTAAATACAGACACCCCAGTCTCTACCACTGCCCCGACACCTACTCCTCTCCCTCCTTGCTCTACCTGTAGCAGACAATCTAAACATTCCACCCTATCATCTTCTACCACACCCTCTCCTCCACCTTACTCATGCTCTAGCCCTCAGATGCCTATCTCTTTTCCCTGCACAAGGAAAACCTTTGTTTTTCAGACCTCCCTAACCAAAGCCACTTCAGAAATTCTCAGACATTCAAAACTTTCTAATCATGACTCACAATAACATGCCTACACTTCAGCCATCTTCCAACTTCTCTGCTACCAAAGTAACTGCTGTCATCCATCCCATACATCCCTTCCTCCCACTCCCTCCCAACACCTCTCATTCCCCCCCTGCTTAATATGCATCATCCCCCCTTCCTTCCCCATTATTTTTTCCACTTCCCCCTGGATACACAAGTGACTCTGTCACAACAACCCCCTTTTCTGGATTCTCTCCCACCTTTCTCCTGAAACTCTGATCTAATCATCCTTAAGCTTTAAAATAAGTTTAATAAAGCCAGTGATAAAAAATGAAAAACAAAGCTATATTTTTACAATGCCTTTGTTGCCTTGTCAACCATCTCATCTTGGCAGTTCTGGTCATTTCCAGCTATGATCTCTGATAATAAATGTACAACTATGAACGCTGTAAATAACTGGAAGCAGTCACTTACAATATGTTTAATTTAGTATCATTTATTGAACCCAAACATATTTTTGTTATCTGTTCTAATGATAAACAAGTGACAATGTAAACATTTTATTTACTATTTAACAATCACAGCTATTTACAAAATAAAGGGAAATCACAAGAACTTCACTGATATTAATCCTTGCAAATCAAGTGAAAATATTTTTACTTATTTCTATTTTAACATCATAATTATATATAATGCACAGTCATAAATATCAGGTCAGCTCATGAACAAAGACGAGTCCACAACGTGAAGATATCTAACTTTGTTTATATATTTAAGTCTGCAAGCAGATGAGACCTTCACCACAGAGATAATCCTAATATTCAGTGGCAAGAATACCAGGATTAGTCATTTATAACTAGTATCCAATGTCTGCTATCAACACCAAAAGACTTTTTGCAACTTTAACATATTTTTTTAACTATAAAAATTTGGAGGAAAAGTTAACAGTTGTTTCTTCATGAAAAACTGATTATTATATGAGTTTTATATATACAACCTAATACCACTTTAATGATAAAAAAGTGCTTTTAACAAACAAGTACCACAACATTAAACATTGCATATACTGATATCAAGGAGGACCCTGATATGGAGAATCTACTCAGTAAAACCCTAAGCTTTTGTAGATTTGAAGACATAAAAGTATAAAATGCCTAAATATTTTCATTAAGAGATACTGGCTAATAAATCTAAAATCTGAAACATCAACTCTGAATTCTTTGTGCCTCATAGTTTTGTGCTTTAAAATCAAAGTACAGATTCTTTATCTTTACCATTTCAAATGTCACCTTAATGTTAACAGTTCACTATCTTTCCCTAATTCATCAGCCTCTATTTTTTGTAACATAAGAACTGACCTCTTTCCTTCTAAATCTACCTCAAAGAAACATAAAATAACATAAAATTTGTGTACCCATGCTTCCAGTCTCCAAAAGTGAATGAAAACCAAAAATTATTGGACTGCCTAAAAGTTGCTTTAAAGTAAAACAAAACTGAGCATGGAAGGAAAAGGTTACATATTTTCTCAGAATTTAGTGTTACCTCCTGATCTAAAGCCAATAACTCACTGTAAGAAATAGGCATTTCTTCCTTGGTCCATCCTATTACACACATTTCTACACCTACCCTTAGTGCATAAGTTACACATACAAGAAATACTGACAGACCAGACTCTAGCACAATATATTAAACATGATTATAAAGCTTTATCCCTGATTCATATTCAAAATTTGGCTCCTCCCTATTAGTGGAACCAGGAACACAAACCTATTCTGTACAAACCTACTTTTTGATTTCATGGAAGCCTAAAAGAGAGAAAAATATACATACACACAAGTGTGCACTAAATGCAATAAACTACAGCAATTCATATTGGTCATATTTCTCTATCTAACCACAAGTTTTGTAATCTGAGAAGTCGGAAAGACCTGAGAAATATAAAATTGCTCACAGTAACCAAACCTCAGTCTATGAGAAACTCCATAACAACCTGCTTTCCAATCTTGCAGTCTTTTTGACTAAAATATTTTTTTTTAGTTATACAGAAAATATGGTACAGGGTATTATGTAACACAAAAACTGTATAAACAATTATATAAATTATGAAATTGGTCAAAATCTATTAACATCAAACTTGAAAATAACCTTTATAAAAATTCAACAACATTTATTACTGAAGATGTATCTCAAATATATGGTGACTACTTACATGCCTTTACACTTTACCGATTATTCAGTCACTACATTTTGCATGCATATTTGGACAGTTACCCAAAGAACTGCTTACTGATCTTGCTGAACAACTTCTTGTCCTTCTGATATTTTCCTTTCTATACTAGAAGCTTTGCGTGACTGGGGCCTTATGTATATAGTTTCTTTGTTCCCATCAAGCACTGAGGCATATCGGGCAATTGTGAACAGATAGTCACTCAACCTGCAATGAGGAATGTGAAATTTGGTTCATATGATAGAGATAACATGTGACAGCTGTCAAAATTATACTTACTCTGGTATTTCATCAAGTAAAGGAAAAAATGGGATACAGAAGGATGGTATTTCAACAATAATTCTTTAAATTTATGTCATCTATTAGGCTATAAGAAAACTAGTGATTATCATATACACACAATTCATGGAAATTAATTGCTCATAACAACACTTTCTAACCTCAAAAATAAAATTTTCACCATGTCCAGCTAGATATTTCTTATACACAAAAACAACAACTTGGCATAAAGAATGATGGAGAAGTAATTAAAACATTTCAATTAAAGAACAAACAAAAAACAAGCAGAGAAAATAAAATCACACTGATAATTGCACTGCATGACACATTTTGACAAATAATCACCTGAACACATCTTAATATAAAAAAATGATTGGTGATGATTGAGTGATATATATTACTATTATAAAAGTTATAATGCATAAACATTTACACTTGAATGGATGGTCTAGGCATCACGTACTGATATTTTGCATATCTGTCCAACTGGCATCACTTTCATGACTGGTTCTCCTTGAAAGTCTAATTCCTTACCTATTGATGTATACTAAAACTTGTTCATCAATAAATCCACCGGTGGTAAGAGGTACAATAGACCGTTCAGCTCTCCTGCATACTGTTCGTGCTACATGTAAGGAAGCACTCACACGACCCCCACCCTAAAGAAATAAAATGCATTTAGAAAACTTAGCATTCATGCCTTGATATGCTTTAATACATAAATGACGTAATTTGACGTCTCAGTCAATACCACCTTTTACCTAACTGCTTACTTACAGGCAAGATAAAATTGGTAAGATCTGGCAACATGAGGCTGTACTGGTCGATCCAGTCCTCCAGTTCAGTTATGTGACGTGGGTTGAAAGACAGTCTCTCTCGAATACGAGCCTCCCTACTTGGATCATCTGCAGGAATTCAAAAGTTCATTGCAATAATGTTGTGGTATAAGAGGTATCGTGTATTTTTGTCCTAAGCTATATTACTGGATTTTTTTTTTTTTTTTTTGTAAGAATAGAAATAAGAATAAGAATAAGAAAGAAAGAAAAGATCCTTTTGAATTAACTACTGACTCATAGCTTTCTAATTTATTGTTTTTTCAGTATTTCAACGTTCAACCAAAATAAAGTAAATAAAGGAATAAGGAAATTAATTAAGAAAGAATATGGAACAGTTACACACCACTTTGTTGCTGCTTCCTGGGTGTTGCAATCAGACTGGAAATATCTTGCAAAATACACTGAATTCTCTCCAGTTGATCAACATAATCATGCCGCTTCTCTGCAGCGAATTCTTTTGCAAGTCTGTAAACAGAATTGTTATTATAAATTACTTATCTTTGCTTCCCATTTTTGTTAGTATATACAAATATAAAGAGAGAGAGAGAGAGAGATAAAGAGGGTATGCCATACCCAATATTAGACGAGAGTTCATCAGTTGTTCCTAGAGCATTGAAGAATTCTCCATTCTTTGGCATTCGCTCACCGGTAAAGAGACTGGTCACTCCTTTATCACCTGTTCGGGTGTATATCTTCAAGTCAGTGCTGAAATGATAGTATATAGTTATCATCTGACATGTGCTTTTGCCTCCTTCTTAAGATATAGTTACTATTCAAAGGGTAAAAATAAAAGATTTAACCCAATGCCAACAGATATGACGTGCATGTACATGCTATGCCCATGGTGAGTACTTGTTTGATTGTTTTTACACATATATTGCTACACTTGTACTAAGTCACCAATGAGCCAGTTACGAGTACTGCCTGCCTCGCCCGTTTACTCTTTTCTTTGATTTACGAAAATATTTTATGTTATCTTATTTTGCTGTTACTAATGTTTATAACACTATGGTAATTATAATGTTTATAATAAAAATAACACCATTGATATTCATAGCACTAGTAAAAAATACATTTTTCCCGCCAATTAAAATCACGTAAGGTCACAAGTTTCTGCTAATTGACTCCTTTGTGGTTAAGCACTAGCAGAGCCATCTATGTGCAGAGCCATTTCACAAAAATATAGAAAATGATCTCAGCATTTTCCCCCTTCTTTATTCATTTTCCCCAGCGGCATTGGGTTAAAAGAAAATCCATAAATAAGTATTCACAGGTATTAAGAAATTGAGAGAAATACATTAAAGTCTCTATACTAAAGTGTAGTTAATTGATATCAGAAATGAAAAAGACAATGTCCTGTATATGCAAATTATACCTATACTTGTCTAGTCCCCATTTATATTGCCATAAAAAATTATTTCCAAAGAGCATATAGAATGCTGATACAGTTTACAATCTGCTCTACTTTACTAAATCCAAAGCAAAACACAGTTTATTTTGGGCCAAACTCACCTGTACAATCTAGGTGTTCTTGTAAGATATAAAGACTGTTTCAGAGTTGCACAGCTTACCCACATTTCTCTTGCTCCGATCAGAATTTCTGTTGATCTTAGGCCACCTGCCAAACGGCAGAGGCCGGTACGAAACTGAAACAACATGGTATCTTCTGATCTTTCATATACTTGCAAGAATTTCTACCTTCATGAAGATACTGCACAACCTGGAAAAAAATACAATTAGTAGTCAGAAAGTGGAAACTGAAAGTGAAAGAGAATCAGAGAGTTAGAGAGCATGAGTGTGAGAGAGTGCTGAAGAAGGACAGAGAGAGAGAAAGAGAGGGAGAGAGA
>NC_061851.1:34775938-34788438 GCF_019202785.1 Penaeus chinensis | reverse complement strand
AACATCTCTCTCTCTCTCTCTCTCTCTCTCTCTCTCTCTCTCTCTCTCTCTCTCTCTCTCTCTCTCTCTCTCTCTCTCTCTCTCTCTCTCTCTCTCTCTCTCTCTCTCTGAGTTCTTTCAAAACACCTAACTGTTCGAAGAAGACCAAGGAAATGCCTTTTGAATGCACAGATGAAAAAATAATAATGGGTATCATCACAACTAGTATCAGTTATCATGAATTTATATATATATATATATATATATATATATATATATATATAAACTTTTTCATTACAGCTTCATTACAGTTTCATCATTTACTACGACTCTCACACTTCTCGAAGCATACAGCCTGTGAAGATATCTGAAAAAAATCCAAATCACATCAGATTCGTAAAAATAAATCAGTAAGAAGAGGGTGAAGAATTATAAGAAGAAACACACAAAGTAATTAGCTAGACAAACCAAATCGGCTTCACTCATACAGCATGAGCTGGAACAAAGTCCTGCCTTACAGACGAATCCTACAGTAAAACAACTAAAGGGGCAGTCACATAAAGGCACGGTCGCCTTTTCAGCAACTACATTAATGTCGTGTTTCCTCTTTCTCTGAAATGGTGTATATTAAATGGATACATATTTTCCAAATGCTTGAGCCACCCTACTTCTGTCCTTTGAAAGTTTCAGGGGCAAATAAGAAACCTAAACTTCGGGTGTAGTTAATGGTTATTACCTTGACAAATTGAATTTATATAATCGGTCTTTCGCATCATGGAAAATGTCGGCAATTGGTGTATTTCACATAAGTACCCTAAAAAGGAAACTATCCTATCTGCAATAAAATGCGCTCCTACAGCAATCACTGAGAGTCACAAAACTTCGGACAGTGTATACGAATATTGATGCATTTGTATAAATAGTATGAGAGCAGATTGATTGTGCGTGTCCTGAATAAATATAATATTTTGCAGCTCTTAGGAGAGTTCTCGCCTTCGATTGCATTGTGCAAGTTGAATTGGTAGGAGCTCTTCCCGAACTGAAACTGTTTGACTAGCAATGTCAGCATGTGACTAGCAAAATGAAGGATGAAGGCTTTTAAATGCCTGTTGATAACGATCGCAGAAGTTTTAGTAAGGAGTTGTTGATCTAATCAACTTAATGAACACACAGTTGTAGCATACAGCATTAAAGCCCATTTCCACATGAAAATTTACCATTCAGTTATATATATATATATATATATATATATATATATATATATATATATATATAAACAGAGACAATGTGACGATTGAATATACAATTCATCGGTTGATCAAAGCAGTTTTAAAGTGGGGAGGGATGAGCAATTAGGGAGCTCAATTCACCATGGCCTAGTAGGTATGGAGGGCTAGCAGTAATGGGGCAGTCACATTAGACTTGTGTATCCGGGGATCCCTAAGCCATCAGGGTCACAAGGACGAAAATCTCTGTATACCGCAACCCTGTTGGTATTTTGTCCAGGCTAATTACAAAATGTGGTGGAATGGCTTTTCTAAATTTGGTGTCTTCTTTCTGTAAACTTTCCATTGACATCCGATGATACTAATAGAATCCACGGCCATCTTCGTTGCGTAGTTCATTCATGAGGTTATTGTTAACGATATAGTCTTTTAGGTCTTTTATAGTTCTGTATAGCGGAACACTATGTGTAGTGTGACCTCCGCTTCCCTGTACCTGCCTATTCGGGGATCGTCGGCCATACCCGACTTGTGTGACTGTTTACAGAATGCTGAACAGACATTTACCAAGCACTTGTTTAAATTAATATTGTAATGTAACACTAATAATAAGGAAGACGATCATTTTTTTTACTCTAACGTTATTACTAGGATTTTTTAATGGGTAGTGGGTCTTACCGAGTGATTAAAGTGCATATTCGACAATAAATAAATAAATAAAAGTAAAGATTAATCTGGAGAAGTCTTGCAGCATAACAGAATAGAAAACATGGGTGTGAAAATGCAGTAAACCAAAATTTTGAGGGTCAAGTAATATTTTTGTACTTCAAATCCTTATCTTAAAATAATAATATTGATATTAATAATAAGTACATGATCTGAGTAATTTCGGGTAGAAGTTATTGTAACTGTGTAATATCGAATGACCACTTCAAGTTGACGCACCCCAAAGCCGCGGGTATGAGACAGAGGGCGGAGCCAGTCAATTACATTTCACAACACTTCAATCCCTCCTCCTCCTCGCTTGTCGATACTTGCATTGCCCATATATACGCGACCATAATATCAGAACATCTTTTTTAACACGTTCCATAAGCAGAGTTCTCGTTTGCATTTTAGGGTTTCCTCTTTCGTGAGCTTTGTCTCTTGCCTGGATCCTTTGTGTGCTTCCTTCCTCGTCTGAATCCTCGGATGATTGTTTCCCCTGTGATCCTATGATCACAACAAACTTTGCAGAGATGAGGCATTGTTTGTTACCAGCATGGGCATACTGTCCCTTGTTGCAAAGCCAGTACCCGCTGTGCTTTTTAGGAGATCAACTAATCCATCTGTGAAGTGTACTGCTGCCTGAGGGAGTGACGACTACAATGATCCATTCTGCTTCTGTCTTCTGTCGAAGAGGGTATTGACTTTTTTTTTTTTCTTTTCTTGACAAGATCATGGCTGAAAACTGAAAAGTTCAAGTCAATGCCAACAGCAGGGGTCGAACGTGCTCTTAGCTAGTAACTGATGAGTAACTCTGAGGTAAATGCGTTTCTGGCTGTTTGGGAGCCCATGAGGTATTTGAAAAAAGGACGAAATCTAGCTTCAGATGTCTGAGTGCCTTCTGTCTAAGATGTGTGTCCTTGGGTGCCTGGATAACCTTGGCAAAGAACTTTACCACCATTAGATTAATTTTGGAGTCCAGGGGGATAAAATTAGCTTCCATGCGGAGGTTAAGGGCCTTTGACCATTTCAAAAACATGGCCTTCGCCCTGGCTACAGAGATCTAAAGCCCTGCCCTACAGCACTCTTCAGACACATGTCCAGACAGCGCTCTTTAATCTGTCCAATGGAAATAACTGCTTCGCTAAGGACCCCATCATGTGGCATTCCAAGACATTCTTGGTTTTCCTTTAGTTCAGATGGGAGACCAACCTGTCTGCTTCCGATTGTTTTATCATGGTGGGGTTAATGGGGAGCCAAGCAATTAGTAGCTCATCGAACTTGTTGCCAAAGCTCTGTAAGGGAGGTCTGGTAACCAAAGGACTCACACCATCCAGTGGTCCAGCTAGTTTTCAAACCGGATCATTTTGGCAGTTTCCTTTGCATCCCTGACACCTTCCTCAGGAAAGCAGGGGTTTCGGAGGTCCTCTGCCTTTGGACATGTTCATCTTGTTTTTTTAAAGCAGGGGACATCTATGTGACTCTTGGACTATTGTTAGGTTCAAGGGAATGGTCTGTGAAGTACCTGGTTTATAGCATTTACCAATTTGGCCTCAAGCACATTCATTCTTAATATATAGGGTTCACTGCATCTAAGGCATTGGGCCAAGGCATTGGGTTTGCCAATTGGCCTTATCTCCTTCCCATCTAGGATTTTGCTGCCCCATGGGGTCAGACCAGCATTCAATGGGTTAGTGACAGTTCCTTAGTGATCGCTCATCAGTCTCATTAACAGACCATCTGATTCTCTCCACCTGAGCTACAGTGGCAAAGCTGAGATCTATGACCCTACCTCTGACATGTGTTGGCTCATGGCTGTGGAGCAGTGAGAACTCATAACATAACTGAAGCACTTCAGTCATGCTCTCCAACAGGGAAACAAGTTAGGGTGGTGTCTATAGAAATCTCTAACAGATATTTGACATGGTTAATGGTTAATGGTTAAATGCAAAATAAATGTGCTAGACATCTAAGGTCACGTAGCACTATAGTAAATGGTAGTGAAGGGTGGTTGAGTTAGTGATTAGTTGTCAAAGTTGGGCAAAGGAATTGACGAGTAAATGGGTTAAGGTTGGGTAAGGTAATGTATAGGGGTTAGATCAAGTGAAGGATGTATATGCATTTGAGTAATGAAAAGAGGTTGTCAAAGCAGAAAGTGCGAGACGTTGTGGGAGGGATCACGAAAAATCGGTCCCATTTGGCTGGGCTAAATAGATTATTTAAGAATTTTGTAGAGATGGGGGTAGTAGAAGGACGGGGGCATGTGGAAGAGGGAGTAGTGTTGAGGGAGGTAGTGTTATGGGGAGGTGGACAATAAGGTTGTAAGGTAGTATAAGGGAGGATGGGGTAGTTGATGAAGAAGGTTGTGGGGGTATAGTTGTTGGAGTTGAGCATGTTGGGAGTAGAAATGTCTCCTGGGGTGTTGATTAGGGTGGATACTGTACTAGTCGGCATTGAGGAGGGGGTATTAGTTGTAGTGTTCAGAGCCGTGGTCAAAGGAGAGCCTGGGGTCAGGGAATAGGGCGAGTTTGAATTGGTGGGGCTATTTGATGAAGAGGTAAGCCTGATTGCCTCTAATAATGGTATGGTTAATGGTTAATGGTTATTCATTGTTGGCCATGATAAGCCTGGAGTATGTTGGGGAGAGAAACGGTCCACCCCTCAGGGTCGCTTGAGGGGTAAGGGCTAGACAACTAAAGCAGGGGAATACCGTGCCCATGGCTCCCTCAGGCCGTTCAGGACTGGCACAAAGTCAGCCTTTCATCCTTTCAGCACGACTCTCACACCTTAGGAAGTGGATAGTACAAGGGGTTGGTGAAAGGACAGAAAGGAAAAAGTAGGAGGGGGAAAAAAAGACCATGCAAAATTTGTTGAGTCGAGGGCTGAATCCCAAGGTTGGGGAGTTCCCCAGCATTGGTTCCCAGTCTCCGCCTCCTAAGCCCCCCCACGACAACAACGGGCAAGGGATTGGGGGGGAGAGATTTGACATGATCTCAATAGTTTGGCAGATTGGCTATCATGAATCAAGGAATTGTCACTTTGACCAATCTCTGGTACCTACTGTGCTCTGCAACAAAAAAATATGATGCCTGAGAGGTGGGCTGAATCTACTGTTAGTATATCCTGAAGGAGCATGGTAATGTCACTCTTATTAGATCGCACAATCACAGAGAATGGCACTCTACAGCAGAATGCTTAGTGTGCCATTATGCTATGAATCAGTTATATATGTCGCTTGTGGCATCGATGTTCTCCAGTACATCATCAGGTCCCCTAATGATGGTAGCATCAGATGTTGTTGGAGTCTGACAACTTGAAATCCTCACTGGTTGAGAGGAGTTCATGTGATCACTATCTTCCTGTCAGGGGTGTGCTATTTGAGGGGCTTACCAGGGGTCTACTGGGAGGTCGAGATTCCTTATATCCCTGACCTTCTATCTCCTGGCTTTTGTTTTGTTCTCCGTTGGGTGGCTCCCTCTTTCACAGCTAGTGTAGGAAAGGGAAGGGGTGCCTCAGCCTGAGGTGGCATCACACCCTTCTTATCAAAGAGGAACTGAACGGCTTTTGGGGGGAATTTTGTTGTGTTAGTTGACTCTTTCAAGGTCTGGTCCTTTTTGTGAAACCTAACAAGGCCTGGGAACTCTCTTCTGTTAGAGGTGACCACTGGAAACTAGATAGGTGAGGTGAATCCTTCCTCTTAGGTGAGGGGAGAGGGAGCCCTTTCCTTCTCGTTCTGTCCTTGAGACATGAGTGCTTAGGGAAGTAAGGACAAAATCTGGTCGTTTTCAACAACTTTCTGGCACTTGAGGGCTACCAATCTGACTAAGCATGCCAGGGTACATGCCCTTAGGAGCATCCTAGGATATACCGGCATCTGATTCTCTAGGAGCATCCCATTTGTGAAATTGTAGAGAGCCAAAAGGACGACTCGTCCACCCACCCCTTTAGCTCTCTGCTAGTCCCACCTGGGCAAGTAAATCTCTAGATCTACTTTTATAAGCAATAAATACAATTATTAGTGCCCTGCCTCAGCCTAGGAAGAAGGCAATGGGTGCAACCACTGCAGATTTTATTCCTTCCAATTAAGTAGAGTAGGGGCAGATACCTCTCTCCCCTTGGATCTACCACCACAACTAAATAATTATACCGGCTACATTATTGGTTAAATCACATAAAGATAGAGACTTTACAAAGGAATAATATAGTCATTTAACACCTTTGGTGATAAGATCATTATTAGATCTGTCTGATATGCTCCCTCTATTTAAGCATTTATTGTATTCAACCTTATATTAATTACTATCTTAGTTGAATGACTACTTACAAATATTGTATATATAAAAAGGAAAAGTACAGAGTGAAGCAAAAGTTTAAATGTGATTCTGGTTTTGGCAAATATTGCCAAATGTTTACCATTAGCTTGAATTCAAGCACTGACGTGGCAAGATGTTGGTTTCCATTATCAGCCGTTTCCAGTCTATTGTGTCATTGCTGAAAGGAGTTAAAATATATTTTAAGCTAGTATATGACTGGGCATTTGGTGTGATACCACTTTTAGTACATTTCCTATATTCATCGTCTGATAAACCCAGGGCTAGGTGGTATGCTGAATAACAATAACTAAAATCCACTAGTCACACAGTCCTAATTCTAGAACCAACTCCTGCTGTAAATCTCCCGTTTTGGTTACACTAAAATGATCCTCTGGGATTGGCACGTCTAGGATGGATTCAATATAATTTTTTAAGCTATTATAGCTGTATAATAATCAACGACTGCATAGATTTTCAGAATCTGGGCAAAGAAAGATTTAGGTCTGTCTCGACAAGTTCCCCAGATAGTGTGTCTGTGCCTGGCCAAAATGGTAATAATGACGGACTTTTGTCAAGCCATTTACTGTCCCCAGGATTTCAGTCCCTGCACTAGGATATACTTGATTTTCAAAGGCGAATAAAATATTTATTTTTTGAGAACATCTGCTTTGATTAATTGTACTTTTCTGTATAATTGTCCCTCTAAATGGCAATCAGGAGGAGTGGATATGAGAGTTTCTTTGTGTAAAAGGTCATCTACATTCCTCAGGATTATTGTGAACCGAATTAGGCTGTGGCCCTAATAAGCATATGTCACAAAACAAAGAGGCGGTGGTGAGGCGATGAATGACATTCCCAGCACAGGATCCAAAAAGGGAGCAATGGAGAAACAAGAACTGGGTAACATATTGGAATATATTCCCCCAAATCAATGAAATGCTGTTGAAAGAGCTGGAGGTAAATATGAAAACGCAGGTATTCTGTTGGGCGACTGCTCCCAGCCACCGAGAAACGGTGTTTGGATCCTCGGGTAATTTCCTACAAACTTCCCCCTAATTATATAGAGAGCCCATCTGTGCTTGTCTAATGAACACATTGCTCATCGTGAGGGAAAACATAAGCTATGTAAAAGTAACTGTCTCTAACATAAAAGAATAATAATTGGCCACAAACAAGATTTGACTAACAAAATAAAGTTTCATGAGTAGTCCCTTATTGTTATTGTAAACAATGTAGTCATTTAAATATTGCGGGGCGCGGCTGATGTGAAGTGGTCTTGCGGGGATGAAAGGTGGTACTGGTGAAGTAGTGGCTTTAATGAGGCACTTTCGCCTGAGTGAAACAGGGTCTGTTCACGATTCCTCAGCTCCACGGCTCACTCACCCTGTAATGTGAGATGTTCTCTGGAACGGCATCTCTTAACTGACGCCTGGTCAACAACTGGGCTCGATAGGCATCTGAGAGGGGTATTGAGGTACTACACAGGGCTTTGGTGGCAGCATCAGTGTCCAGGGATCTGCTCGTTGTGGTGTTACCTTGTAATAGCCACTTGGCGAATTTGACAGCTGCCTCGGCACGCCTGTTAGATTGGAGATAGTGTGGGCTGAAGAAACTCGCAGCCGTACACACCATGCATCAAAGAAACGTATTGATTCTTGCCTGGTGAGATTTGTTCTCCCATCACATAACAGTGATTCCAAATCGCTTGAACACCTGAAAACAGTGATCAGATGTACACTTGTGATGTACCCTGGTAGGTGTTCCACTTTTGACCAACCTGTCACTCTAGCTCTGGTTGTTGAGCTGGGACAGGTCAGTTGTGACCTGCTGACACAGGTATTGGGAGGAAGGTCTTTGTTGGGATGGAGGGGGCATATGTTTCATATACCTAACACTAATGCTACTTTTACTCCACTTTAGAGGTTAGTAGCTTGGTTGATGTACCCTGTGAAGCAGAGACTCTCTTCTCTGATTTCCTTTATGGGGATTAGTATGCCTGAGGGCTATGGGGATGACCAAACAAGGGTCTTTTGTCACTGATGTACAGGATGAGATCTCCCTGACATGACAGTTGGCACCACATCCTGTAATATGGCCGTAAAGCGAGCAGCACTATCCTTTCAGTCAGTCCAGCTATCATTGGGTACACATTCAAGTAACAGTTGGTATTTCTCATCCTCAGCTGCTTCCTCTTCGACCTGCTGAAGGTCCACTATTCTTCCTTTGTCATCTTCAATAACTTCTGATAGAGCTTCTATCCTGGTTGCACAAGTCAATTTGTCAGCTACATCCGACTCCTTTGGGTGGTACAAAATGGTTGGGTACTGAGACGGTGTGATTTATCTTGCCCTTTAGGTACTTGATATGGGAAAAGTACATGAGCGTCTTCCTTTTTAGGTTTAGAATACAAAGGCTCTTGATATCCTTTAGATCCTTGTCACCCAATATTTTAGTAAGTGCTTTGTGGTCAGTGATAGGCGTGAAGTTCCTGCAGCCCAGTAGGAAGAGGTGTGCCATTTTTAGGCATCAACCAATGACAAGGGTTTTTTTCCTGCAGCTATGAGGTGCCTGCTACCACACAGTACCAATTTCCACCCACCTGAGAAATGCACTGGCAGTACTGCTACATAATGAGAAATACAATCCCATGGTGGCTGTGAATGCAGCCTTGGGGTGTGAAACATCATAAGAGAGTAGCACCTCAGGCATCAGGTGCTGACAAAAATAGAACTTGCAACTTTTCATCCTAATACACCGACTTTGACGTTGGCTTCACTAGGGGTTCCTGGATGGGTGCCATTTGGTTGGCCAATCCAGAACATCAGTTAAGGTGGGCAGGTAAGCATTGTAAACTATATAATGCTCCTAACAAGGTCCTTGCTGGGCTGGCATTCATGGGCATCATTTGGGGGGAGTTGGGGGGAGTTGCAACCCCTCAAATTCTGCCTCCCCCTGAGGCCACAATTTATATTTTTCTTATTTTTAAAAACTTAATTACAACTATATAGGACTGGTGGTTATGACTTAAAAATGCCCTTAGAAAAGTCAAGATTTCCAAATCTTTGTTCTCCTCCCTTGCCTACCCACCCTTACCGTCCCCAAGAAAATGACTTCCCTGCTGGTATTCTTAACAATTAAGGACATACACAGCAAATGGGATGCTCCTTCTGCAGAAATGGAACTTCTCTGGCCTCAGGGTCTCATCATTCTCCATACACTTCAACTGAATGTCGTCGATGCACTTCAGCTTTCTAGGCATGTTGCTGAGTATTTCGTCAAAGCATAATAACCTATGGGTGTTTTGCAGTATCTGAATTGTCCCCATGGGGTGATGAACGTTGTAAACTTGTGGCTTTCCTCATCACATGGTATTTGATAGTATCCGGAGTATGCAGCTGCTACAGTCTTGGGCCTGTGGGATGTCTAGAGGTGTTACAGAACAGACAGATACTGAGGGGCATGGGAAATTACATGTTACTAGATGCAAGACTGCATTCTTTGCAAAACAGAGATGTTGCAACCTACCTGCCATGAAATGTGTTCATTAATAGTAACAGGACCCACCACGAGCTGGGGGATCATGTTTCCAAGGAGGAGCACGTCACCTCCAGCAACATGACTGACTGCTACATATGCTGTTAGTAGCAGGCACTACCAAATGCCAAGACTACTCAACATCATGTACCATACCATGGACACCTGGGCTTGGGTATCTGCCACTGCTATGATTGATCACTTGGTACTAGGGTGAGGACAGAAAACTACAACAGGCAAGGAAGCCATTGTGTTCACATTCCCTACTGTCACTGCACTAGATGAGTGCTGGCACCAGTGCTCATCTGTCACTGTCTCCTTGGCAGCCACTGTCCCTGAATTGCCTGCAGCATTTACAGATAAGTCGGGCTCCTGTGACGTGGAGATTGCTGGTTCACAATACCTTTGCAGAATCGATCGTGACGAGTTTTGTATCGATGGATTCCTCTCACCCTCTAATACACATATATGTAGGGATTATGCTGCAGAATCCCCCCCCCCCCCCCCAACTGGCACATTCTTGGCCCCAATTACAGGGGAGGGCATGATATATGCACACAATATAGAGACTGATTATGAGTATATTATTTATATTTTACCCCGCAATTTGCCTAGTACCTTTCGTGTCCTCCCCTGCTGTTGGGGATAAGAGGGTGGAGTGGGGTGGGGGGTGGGGTTTCTGTGGTATAATTTCAATATATTTGGATAGTAGAGTGAGGGGAATCCATCAATAGCAAAACTATCATGATCGGTTATGCAAAAGTATTCTGAAAAACTTCCAAAAATACAACCAACACATCGTACCCTGATCACTATACTTCTTACAATGTTGATTGCTGCTGTGGTTGACAATAGCCAGAATTCCTGCCTGTTCACATGAACATCAATATGCTGGTATACTTTGACACTACAAGTCTTTGGAGGTGGGCAGTGGCAGTGTCCACCCACAAATGTTGTTGTAGTCCTCCACGACATGCTAACGGTTGCTCTTCCTGGTTCTGGTGGGAGTGTAGGCTACTGATTCTGAGCCACTTTCGATGCCACCTGTGTTGGGGTCAGGGTGAAGTCAGAGCTAGGTGAGAACTGCCTTGGGCATATTGTGGGAGGCACCGTTGATCTACTCGTATGACTGCAAGCAGTCAGTTCTATATTGTTTAGTGCACACTGTTTTTGTTGTCATTATACCAAAGAATAATGTTATTTTTTATTTATTTACCTAGTTTACTCACAATCTACTATGTTGCAATTGTGGTAACTCAAATTAAATGTTGCAATTGTGGTAACTCAAATTAAATCTAGCTAAGCTATTTAGTTTCTTAAGTAGTGAAGCAGCTTGAAAGATATCACTTTCTTGAAATTGGACTGAAAAAGAATGTCCTAGGAAAGGGAAACCAAAGGACTATACCTCCTGATGAAATTCACCTCATAGGGCTTGCATATGGAATAAAACTTATTGTCACCACTTGTAGTTATGCGCATTTAACTGATTATTAAAGCAGAGAAGTTACTGGTTAGTGTGGCTGAGATTCCATAAAAGTAAAACAAAAATTGGGTACAAAATAAAACATGTGTTATTCATATCTTTATTTTCTGTTATTTCACAATCTTTAGTTGGTATAGAATGTAAAAGTAAGTTCCTTTGTATCCCTTAATTGGGACAACAAAAAACTTTAACTTAATTCCCCAGAAAGAGAAGTGCAGTATCTGCATGAAGCATTAACATCAAGATAAAGCTGTAAAGAGTGACTTGCAAAATAACATGTAGATTGTTAAAGAGTTGTCAAGGTCAAGATTGCCTGCTATGAACTGGATACTCTAAACTATGGATGTTCCTCCAAACAGTCATGTAACTTTCTTAGAATTCTACACACAGCCTTCCTCACATTCGTACACATATGCACTGACATACTAACCTCTCACATCCATCACATACCTTGGCCTCAAGGTCATTTTTTAACAGTAGCTGAAATTACAGCAAGTAAATAAAGTACTAGTTTTATAACCACCAATAATGCATGCAAACTTCAGATATAAAATTCACAACAGTTGAAATTCTGAAACTGCATTTATACAGAGAACACAATTGCACAGTATCATTCAGTATGACTCAGAGTATAACAAAGGCAAAACAGTAAGTCTAGAATTAATTTTTGGTGACAGCTATTCATACACCCTTATGTTGAATCAGGCATATTGAATTGCATTATGTCCAGTACAGTTGAAATTGGATGGAATAAGTTCATTTAGCGAAAGTCTGAAATTAAGCCTTGACTAATTCAACATATAAGTCGTGTACATATGGGGAAATGGTAATATATTAAAAAGTTATGCATTAGAAAAGACAAAAAAATACTATTTAGCTATTATAAACAGAGGCAGTGTTGCTTGAGTAAAATTACTTGTTTACACATTCTTAAAACATGAAAACATTTGTATCTACATACAAGTGTGAAATTCATGAAGTATAGCAACAGTTAACTGTTCATTGTTTGCTTGTCTGTTTTCATTAAAAGTAATATATTAAAATTAATAATTTAGGTAAAATCATGTAAACATAACTGACTAACATCTGCATTTTATGAAATAAACCTAATGCAGAATACATGCAAAATACTTACTTAATATAGGCATTTGCAGTCTACACAAATTTAGCTGATGAAGTTATGTCAAACATCTCTTTTAAAATATATAAAATTATTAACTTTATGTAAAGATAAGTGTGATGCTCGACAGGTATCACCAAATG
>NC_061851.1:34748438-34753438 GCF_019202785.1 Penaeus chinensis | reverse complement strand
GTAAGATGCATATTGTTGCCAAACCCGGGGAAAGGAACTGGGATTATGTTCTATGTAATTCTGATGCTCCTACATTTGCAAGAAACCATCTAGAGTTTCTGCAAATTTTCCATAAGCAAGATATTGCAATGTCTATCACTAAGATCTCAGCATATACCTACAGTGTAAAGATTTCAAATCTTTAGGAAAAAAAAGGAAAAAGAAGGGAATTTGCACTGTATAGAATCAACGTCCAATGTTAAAGAGCAGAACCTGTGCATCCCAGACTTTAGGAACGTCAAGCTCCTGGGATCGAGTCGTGTTCTCATGTCGTTGAATCAAAAGGGTGTGCAGCCTGTGGGTCAGTCGCGAGCCAAGGTCGCGCTTCTGGTGCGAGGCAGTTTGGGGTAAGTGTGCAACATGACGTGAAGTGGGAACAGGAGAGTTAACATCACACAAGTTTTAAACATCTGTCGATCATGGCAAGATCCCTTCCACACCAAAAAAAAAAAAAAAAAAGATAGTGAATAAAGATATAAGAGATGGTCAAATATCTTCCTGTTTCTTTGTTTTCAATCTTCTAAAATCAGTGATTAAATACTTTTATAGAAACTTAAAAAATCATTACTAAAAATAAAGTAAATCTATACTTTTATATCTAGATGGACTCATTTTTTTTTAAAACCAAACAGAAGTACAACATTCAGAGTAAATAATAGAAAAATATAGTACAGGTATTAGTATAAAAATCCAGCTAAAAGGTACATTCTCTGGAAGATAGATTAAGTATATAAGTTATAAGACCCGTGTCAATAATCCAATTTATAAGACACCAACATGCTACATATACTTAGCACCAAATATCAAAGTATAAGAGTGAGAGAGAACACCTAATTCCCAAATAAACCCTAATGATAAGGATATAAATATTCCACACAAACAGAGTAACAATGCATGACTATAAGCTATCCTTACATGTGGAGACACAGGTGGAGTATTCCCTGGGCTTCCATTATCTGCTGAACCCACAGCAGCTGTTGTCACAATCTCAGGCATCTCCTTAACATCCCTAGCATCGTGGGGTTCATTTCTGGAGGGATCACGGTAGCGCAGACCAGAAGATGCACACACAGTCTCTTGTTCACATCGCACCATACACTTTTTGTGGCATATGATTCCACATTCACCACATTGGTAGGCATCCTTCAACCAAATCTATAAGTATAAAAAGTTACTATAAGAACTAGCAATGACAATAACAATTATAATATCACTATACTATGAACAGTAATGGAATTAGAGGATAATGTTAGTATTAGAGTTAATAGTAATAATGACATACACAATAATAATATATTGCAACTGCATTTCTTATTGATATTATCAATGCAAAGATAATCCTAAAAAAAAAAAAAAAAAAATCACCTTTTTTCTGCAAAAATCACAATGTGTAGCTGAATGGAAGTGTGTCCTCTTGAAATCATGATTCCGGTCTTCCACAATCTCCTGTGTCACTGATATCTCATCTTCCTCTGACAGCGTTCCATCGGTGAGGCTCTCATCTTCTGATATCGGACTGCTTGCATAATTCTTGTCAAGTATTCCGCGTCCAAGAGTTTCACATCTGCAATAGTGGCTGTCTTTTAAAAGGGTTGCACGAATGTTAAGTATACATGCATCTGATTGTATATAATTTATTAGTGATTAATACTACATTAAAATTACACAAAAATTACACAAAACTAATTCTTGATATTAAACATCTGAGCACCTAAATACTGTAGATACATCAATTCATCATTTCTCAAAGAAGGAAAAGTGCCCATACCTGTCTTGTGGCTGGTATGTTAATGAAAGCATGACATCCCCGTAACAGAGCTTCATGTCAAAGCCTTTGTGAGCAAGCAGAGAGTCAGAGATCATTTCTGGGCATTTTGGGTGTGGTGGGTTCAAGGTTAGGATCTTTGTGACATGGCCTTGGGTATTGAGTGTAGTTTCGGGTATGAGGGAGATCAGGGGTAGGTTGGAATAGCCCACCAGGGTGTCCTCTGTGAGCCCTGCTAGAACCTCTTCTCTGGCTTTGGCTTTCTCACTCTCCTTTTGTTTTCTTCTGTCCTTTTCATTCTCTTTTGTCTTAGCTTTGTCTTTGTTATCCTTGAAGCCAAAGTCCTCATCTGGCTTTACAGAAGTAATGTTTCTACTCCAGATGGCTATGCTCAGATATTTGTTTTCTTCCTCTAACCAAAATTCAAAGTCACTCTCAAACATTGGCTCCTGAAATTCATAAAACAGGCACTAATACCATTCAACTAAAGGGAGATACATTATATACATTTCAATCACCAATCTATTTACACACACACACACATTCACTCACTCACTCACTCACTCACTCACTCACTCACTCACTCACTCACACACACACACACACACACACACACACACACACTCACACACACACACACACACACACGTGTTTATATACATATATTTATAGATATATACATATATATTCATATTTAAGTATTTCATATACATTCCCTGATAGTTTGAGTTGCATAGGAAAATATGGGCCAGCAGTTAGACCATCTTGATACAGAGCATACACATACTTACTCTATTTCCATCCACAAATGGTGTTTGAATACTTTTAAGATGAGTCTTGCTCTTTCCCATGTATCTTCTTCCACCACGTTTTTCCAGGTTGGAAAGCCCCATCAGGGAGTCCGGTGATGTTGGGGTTCCAGCCTTACTGCTCTGATTAGATGGAGGCTTTTCAACCCCTGATTGAGACAGGCCAAAACTCTGGCCTCCAACTCCTGGACCTGGAGATTTATCTGGCCCAACCCCAATCACAGGACGAGGAACAGTCTTGTTAACTGAAGCTGCCACAGGTGACTTATCCTGACCAGGTACAGTAGGTTTTGAATCTACTGTGAGAGTATGCAGGTCTAAGAGCTTCCTCTTTAGCTCAGGACTACTGTTGTGGCTTGAGTCTGGTGTTGATCTTCCACTTCCACTAATTTCACCTGGAACAGACTTAACGAGTCAATAATTTCAATAAACATATATATTGCAAGAAATGTGCATATATGACTCTACAAAAAAAGAGAAAGAAAAACACCTAACAGTATTTAAAACTATGACAAGACATGAACTATCTTGAATTAAGAAAGGGTTGAAAGCCATACAAACAGAAAATAGGCTACGACCAAAAAGCACTGTCACAACATTTACAGACAAAACTTATGCCAACATACCAAAAGAAAAATGGATAACAAAAACTGCTTTAGGTATGCAGAACAGGGATGGGGTGCGTGTTTACCATCACGTGTTGAGTTAACACGGTTCCTACTGGTGCGTTGCAGGACAGGTGAGCCTGGCAGAGAGCGGTGCTTAGCAGGCCGGCTTCCGTTGAGGGATCCCATTAACCCAGCAAGCAAGTGAGAGGGGCTAACAGCACGTGAACCCCCAAGCACACCCTCGTCTTCTGTACCACCACTGCTACTCCCCACGTACATCCCCACACCACCACTGCCAACACAGGAGGAGGCACTGGGGTAGTCCGCACCCCTATAGCTCCCACCAACACCACGACTACAGCTACCAACGTTCACATAATAACCACCACTGGTTCCCGAGGAGGCACTACTGGTCTCATTGCCACCTCCTCCGGCTCTACCAACACCACCACCACGACTAATACTACCTACACCACAACTACGTGACAATCCCGCCCCACCACGAGCAGTACCATCACCACTGCCACCACAACCAGAGGTACCACTACTTGAGGATTCTACCCAGGCACTAGAGGACTTGTCGCCACTATAGCTACTGCTTGCAGTGCAAGGTGAGACAACAGGCTGGCCACAGGAGGTTACTTGAGGTCTACCTGTGGTATCCTCCCCGACAACTGTTGTAGCCCCATCTGAACCAACGGCTCTTTGTTCAGCTACCATCTGGAGGAGTTAGTAGGTTGTTAGTAAAACAGACATTTTGGTTTATGTAATTAAAGCAGATTCCAAAGTGTTAGTCAACAACACTGAATGTGATACGCATTAAAAATGTTTAGCTCGTTAAGTATGTCACAGGTATCATATAATGAAAATCACTTAAGAACTAACATGCATAGCTTTAAAAAAAATGTGATAGCTCGGAAATAAATGAAAGTTAAAAAATCAAGGATTTATTTGTTTTCTCTTTGTAACTGGAATACTGTTATATCCTCAATGCTTTACTATGAGCTAATTGTAATGGCACAGGTAATAAAGTAATCAATAAAATTATTTTAAAGACTGGGAAGTTGAAAATATAACAGAAAATAATAACATTTCAACATTTTCACTCATGGGAGAAAATGTAAAGGCCAATGTGAAGAATTTTGTATTAATAATGCATCTAAATACTATCTTTAAATGTAAGAAGACACCTCACATCATCATACACCATGTCATGTCAACATCATTATCAATATTCTCATAAATCTGCTAATGCTCAGACCTGCTACTATGTAGAAACCAGTAGCAAACCTTTCTCAGTAGCTCATATACTCTCCTATACTTTCACTTATCCCTGACTTTTCCACTGAATTTTTTGTCAATCATAAGTCAAACTGTCATTATGCAAAGACCTTGGACAGACCCTTTATTAGAGGGAATGGCCTTCATTAAAAGCAACAGCAGCAAAAATCTAACAGAAAGAAGCATCATCAAAGAAATCAGTAAAATCTGAGTGCATTTGGGTTATAATAATGGAGCTGTTGCATATGATTGTACTACTCATATTTTGTAATACTTACAAAAGAAAATGACAATAGCATCAATCACATACATACACACACACACACACACACACACACACACACACACACACACACACACACACACACACACACACACACAGGTGCCTTCTACATTGTGCCCCCCAACTTGCATATGTTTAAAGCCCAATATATCAAAATGTAATCACTCAACATTCAATCCTTAATGATGCAGTTACCACCTGTACTATCCAAATAG
>NC_061851.1:34738438-34743438 GCF_019202785.1 Penaeus chinensis | reverse complement strand
CAGTGATGGCCAAATTTTCAGAAATCATGTATGGTATATTTGGTCTTTGGAGTTTGGAGAGATTGATTTAATACTCCAATAAATTTGATGCTTGCTAAGCATAACAGCTTGTGCTGATGTTAATGTGATAAGGCAAGAAAAAGGGAGAAAGACAGAGGACAGAAAGGAAGGGTATATTTGGTGTGTGGAGCATGGGGTGCCTGATTTCACACCAGGAAATGTTTCTCTCATGATAATACATTAAACAATTGCTGAGTATATGAGCTACAATTTCTAGAATAGTTATGGCCAGGCATAGAAAATTGTGGCAAATGACGAGGCAGGAGAAAGGAGGTGGGGGGAGTACTGGGGTGACTGGATGGAGCAATCTCACCAAACACCAATAGAGACATGAACATAGGTATGAGACAAACCAAGAGGATCAATAACCGACCTCTCTGCTATCCCACCAGTTTTTTGTGGCCTTAACTAGATCTAGCCTCTACATACTAAATAATAAATATCATGGCAAGCTAGATTTAGCTCCAACAGGCTTTAGGGGTTAATCAATAGTCCAGTAACTCTTTTTATGATATTTGTCCTAGTTCAAAACTAGAATAATCTCTCTGAACATGACAACTGCTATTTATATACAGCTTTTAACACTCAACTATTAAGCCTCCTCTTTTAATATGGTCTTCTTCACATCTATGCTCTTTCATTCTAGTTTCTCCATACTAAGGCTTTCTTCTCTTTTTGTACAGGCAAATGGATATGCACTTAATTCCTTTCTAACAAGAATTACTTGAGTTGCGTCTTTCATAATTCAAGTATTCTGAATTTAGCAGAAAATACTTTTTGGTTTTATAGACTAAATGGAGATAAAACAACTTTTCAGAATAAAACAAAAGAATTTGCATAAAAATGTAAATAACTAACCACTTAATAAAATCAAGAGGTGTTTCTGGACATGCTTTAAGCAAAGCAGTGATGGCATTTCCAATATTTATATTTTTCTTATGATGTTTATTCTCAAATTCCAGTCATGGTGGTATATTCATTCTTGGATTGAACTACACAAATTTAGGATACACATACCACAAGCCTTGGTTTCAAGCATGTCTGATACCAATATGATTGTGTAAGAAAAAAAAAGAATTTGTAGAATAAGGTTTAGATGCAGTTGGCTAACTGAATTCTCTAATTATCGACAAATCTTTAAATAATTACAGGTAATACATTGTAAAGATAACTTATTAAAAGAAGAAAAGAACCAAAAATTATCATTATACTCATCTCAATTATAATAATAATTAAAAACAAAAAAATAAAGAATGCTTAGTGTGTTTTAAGGTAAGATTTACACTTTACTCTGTGGTATATCAATGGCTCTCTCTATCTTCAGTTTTTTTTATGCACTGCTTGACTTAAGAAACAATATAAAAATATGGTAAAGAATTCTCTTTATATCTGTCAAAGAAACTTTACATCTATAAAATAAACTAACTGTACTGAGCTTGCCTTTTGAGGTTGGAAGGGGAAGAAGAGAGGAAGAGGAAGAAGAAGAAGAGGAGCAGGAGAGGAGGGCAGAGGAAAGGAGGAGGAGGAGGAGGAGGAGGAGGAGGAGGAGGAGGAGGAGGAGGAGAAGGAAGGGGGGGAGGAGGAGGAGGAGGAGGAGGAGGAGGAGGAGGAGGAGGAGGAGGAGGAGGAGGAGAGGAGGAGGAGAAGGAGGAGGAGGAGAGGGAGGAGGAGAGAGGAGGAGGAGGAGGAAGAGGAGGAGGAGGAGGAGGAGGAGGAGGAGGAGGAGGAGGAGGAGGAGGAGAGGAGGAGAAGAGGAGGAGAGGAGGAGAGAGGAGGAGGAGAGGAGGAGGAGAGGAGGAGGAGAGGAGGAGGAGGAGAGGAGGAGGATGAGGGGAGGAGGAAGAAAGGAGGTGGAGGATGAGGAGGAGGAGGAGGAGGAGGAGGAGGAGGAGGAGGAAGAGGGGAGGAGGAGGAAGAGGGGAGAAGAAAAGAGGGGAGGAGGAGGAGGAGAGGAGGAGGAAGAGGAGGATGGAGGAGGAGGAGGAGGAGGAGGAGGAGGAGGAGGAGGAGGAGGAAGAAGAAGAGGAGGAGGAGAGGAGAAGGAAGAAGAAGAAGAAGAGGAGGAGGAGGAGGAGGAGGAGGAGGAGGAAGAGGAGGAGGAGGAGGAAGAGGAGAGGAGGAGGAAAAGGAGGAGGAGGAGGAGGAGGAGGAGGAGGAGAGGAGGGGAGGAGGAGGAGCTGGGGAGGAGGATAAAAGGAGGAGGAGGGGGAAGAGAGGAGGAGGGGAGGAGGAGGAGGAGGAGGAGGAGGAGGAGGAGGAGGAGGAGGAGGAGGAGGAGGAGGAGGAGAGGAGGAGGAGGAGGAGGAGGAGGAGAGGGGGAGGAGAAGGAAGATATGGAAGATCAAGAAGAGGATGTGGATAAGGATGAGGATGAGGAGAAGACGTAAAAGTAGAAGAAAAGGGGAAGAGAAAGAAGAGAAGAAAGATGCAGATCAGAAAGAGGAAAGGAAGAAAAGAGGAAAAGGATTAAAGGAGAAGAAATAATAATAAAAGAATGAGGAGTAAGAGGAAGAAGAACAGGAAGAAAAAGAGAGGAAGAAGAGGAGGAGAGAGATAAAGATGGAATAAGTAGTAGGGAAAAAATAGTACCAAAGACAAAAGTGGACAAACAAAAAGCAACAGAGAAAGAGAGGGAGTAGAAGCATGTGCAAGAAATGAACAGTCTATTATAAAAAGCAGTCAAGTAATGCAGATTTGAATGAGAAATCTGATGCACGTTTCTTGAGATGCTTAGTGTATGGCTGCGATGTGTATCTTCAGTTATTTAATGTTCTGAAGTTTGAAATTAAAATAATGCTTTTATGCATAATTATAAAAAAAAGAAAAAACTGATTATGTAAAAAATAAAATAAGATAAAACAGCAGAGGACACTGTTATCTTTCCTGACTCTGTTATGATGTAAGATCGAGTCAAATTTAGGTCATTGCTATATATAATTCCTATCATTTTTAAAAGAATTAATCGAACATGTGACTTTTTAAAACCAATATTATCAAAATGAAAGTAAAACCTTGATCAAGCTTTCCAAAGAAAAAGCTGTGATTCAACTCTTGCATCCTTATCTCTATCAACTGCTTGTGAAAGGAATCAAAGCAAACAAAATAAAGAATTCTGAGGGGGGAAAAAAAAACACAATAAATATGTTAAAATGACAACACTCATACTACACCCATAGCCTGGAGAATGTATCTGGGGGGGCGGGAGGAGAGAGAGGAAAAAAAAAATGCTATGTCTGGGGAATGGAAGCCAACACGAAGACACTTCTGATAACAGAACAAAAACGTAAAAGAAGATTTAAAAAGTAGTCCTCACCTGCAGCCTAGAGCACTTGACCACAGCGCCAGTCAACCTTCCTGGAGGGACGGAACAGCCTTCTTCGTTGGTTGGTTGCAGCGGCCTCTTGATCAACGGTGGCCCTCGAAGCTTGAAGTAAGGCAATGTGTGTTTACGCTTCAGGATTCCTTTCAGCTGGGAGGTGATGATGGAGTTGAAGCGGGGAATGTGTAGACCCAAGCTAGAATACACTTCAAATTCAACCTGAAAATTTGGAATGCAGGAGTGAATGGATTGATGTTTTGGGAGAACTTGTAATGACATCTTCTAACAAGCTGATGTATGTACTTTTCATGACCTGTTTTTACTTCTGCTATGATTAAGTGTAAAACTGGATGATGTGGATAGTAGAATGTTGAAGATTTGTAAATTAATAGAAACAAGATTTACTTATTACTGAACAAAAGAAATGTGCATACAGGCATTTCATTCAATCTTATACAAATACACTACTTTCCCATCCATCCCACCTACATCTACACCCACACCCACACCCACACATACATATATATATATATATATATATATATATATATATATATAAATAAAGAAATGTATATGAACTGTATATGTAATACTAACTTGAGGTTCCTCAAAAAAGGAAAAACTCCAGTGAGTAAATGGATGTCTTGAAAACTGGAGTCTCCCATTGCCAGATAAGTGAACAACTGTGAAAAAAAAGAAAAAAAAAAGTATAAATATGTATCTACAGAGTTTCCATATATTCAAAATATGCAGAGGTGAACTAGCAAACAGATGGTAGTTCATAAAATACACCTTTGAGATCTTTGTTCCAATAGTGTCAAGGATGATCTCAACAGTTGGGATCTTCACTGTTGGATTCACTGTGTACTAATAATTACCAAATATTCCATATGAAAAATATCTTCTAATGTGGTAAATAGGGCAACACACCGGCAGCAAGTAATATATAAAAATATACCAAAGAAGACATACATGATTAGAGACACATAAAACTTACCTTTAATTTTAACCATTGCAGCTTTGGATAGTCTAGAAGAAGCATCAACTGCTAGCTGTATTCCTCCATTGTATTCAACTTCCACTAAGATATCAATTTGTTCCAGAACCGAAGTGTCTGGATTGAGATTCACATGCTTGGCTGTGACTGCCTTGATCACAGGAAAGTTAGTGCCCAAATTTAGATCTCTTATCTGTAATAAAGAGATCCATTTTGAAAATCAGTCCTTCTAAGACACAATAAATCACTGCATAATTGCATCATGTCATATATGGGGATACTGTTGTTAAACACTTACCTGCATATTGTGAATAACCTTTGAAAGGGCCTTATGTTTCAGCAGCTCATTAAATTCAAGGGTTAACTGGTTGGTGACCCATCTGAGAATTCCTGATTCATAGCGCTTCTCCTGAATCATCAAGTCACAAATCAATATATATAATATATAATGAAGGTATTATCTATAAAGTCAGATTGTTGTTTCCATAAAATGTACATACATTAGTAACAACTATTCATTGGCAATGTCTAGTGATCATGCCTTTAGTTTTAATATTGGGGGGAGAGAGAAAGAGAAAGGGAAAGAGAAAGAACAAGAGAGAGAGTGAGAGAGTGAGTGAGTGT
>NC_061851.1:34723438-34735938 GCF_019202785.1 Penaeus chinensis | reverse complement strand
TGAAGAACTCATACTATTCTATTTTTCCTCAATACTATGGAAAATAATCATGCAACTAAGATGGTTATTGGGCAGTAAAATCCTTGAAGCCTATATAAACAATTGGATAAGAATAAAAAGATGACCCTTGCATTGTTTTCCTTACAGTATGCCTTGACTGAACCCCGGTAAAATGAAATCAAGATCTGGTTCTGTTAGTTTAATTACAAATCTAACACTCTTGTTATAAGCACTCATGCTTCTTGAGAATGTAAAAATGACTCAACCATGCCCATGTATTCCACATCAATAGGTGTTTTCAAGGCAACTTTTTGGTCGAATATCCCCTAATTATAAAAAAAGCAATCTTTTGATATAACAATACTTTAAAATTACATCCATATGAATTTCTATCGACTTCCGTCAAGCATGACTGCAGAACATACCTTCGAAGAACACGTCAATTACAAAAAAGATACACCCATACCGCTCGTTCTACATCAACCAAGTGAAGAAAAAGAAAGAAGAATCACAAACTAACGGAAATTGATTAAGTGAGATACAGCACTTCATATGCTCCATGCGAGTTCAAACTCACCACATCAGCCATTCACACATAGTTTGACAGCACGACATGCTAACTGCGGTCCATCTTGACAGCTGACGTGCAGACGACAGCCAGGTTACCGCTGTCGCCGCTAGGTGGCTTCAAGGGAAAGTAACTGATAACTTATGATATTTTCCATTTTTGTCGTTGATAAGGGCTAGATATTACCTCTAGAGGAAGAACAAGTCATATGAAGATTTAAATATCCTGCTAAGAGCACCAGTTTGCACGTGTTAGTCCAGATTTTGGTAAGATTCTGACGTAGAAAATCGAACATATTGGACGTAACGATGATATGTGAAAGTGAACGTTGAACAGAGAGAAACGTTTTTCTTTTGCAGCGTATCCTGTAAACAAACCTCCACTTGTCCGAAACCGATCGCGAGGATATAAATTTCAGAAAGGTCATATGCTAAATCATAATAGTTATATGATAATTCGTATTTACACCTAGATTATCATATCAAAATATCCCTATTGTTTACTTTCTGGAGACCAGCATTAAGGAAAAGATGATTTCTAAAAATAATAATAATAATAATATGACACTGAACAACAATTGAGATGTAGATCAAGGTAAATGACAGATGTTTGTGATGCGTCGTGGATAATTCTAATAGAAAGCATGTAGGCCTATTGATGATTTCAAGGAATTTAACAATTGAATATTCTTTTGTGTTCAAGGTATGCAGGAATATGTGTCTTGGTGCTCTGCAGTTGTAGAGAAACTAAATACCCTGCCAACAAAATAGGATAAGCCAAAAAGGTAATATTAATAGATTAGGATATTTTAATGATTAGTTGTCATCAATATGATTAATTAAAAGTATTTATTATAGGCTTGATTTATCTGTCACAAGCTTTTGGGGAGGTTGTGCCTAAAGTCATTCTAGGATGTATATGTAACAACATATTTTTTGTGAATATGAAACAAATATAAGTAATATGCGTCCTATTGGAATTATAAAATGTCAATCACATGAATATCATGCTACAGTTAAAGTAGTAATTTTCTTATTTCTGTCCTTAGTAAGATATATTGTAAAAATGTCGGAAAGTTAAAATGTCATTGGTATATGTGAATGACAGTGTTCAAAATAAATTCCTTTCTTTTCTTCTAGAATAGTTTACAAGGTGTGGAAGGCTTGAAATGTCATTAACTTATAGATGATATCACTACAGTTAAAAAAAAATTAAACCTTTTTTTTTCTCTTAATAGGATACACTACAAAAGTATAGAAGACTATCACGAGACAACAATGACCCACGATGCAGGTGACTTCTACTCTATCTTACCCACGGCAATCAGGCCGCGCAGAATACAGCCGGGAAAGAAGACAATTCTGGTCTCGGTTCTGCTCTCCTTTATGCTCTTGATGTCACAGCTGCTGCGAGCTCTGCAGCTGGATCAGCCTCCCAGACTTTCAAATGTTCATATTATGAATGTAAGTTTAGCTTTAACAATATGATTAGTTGAACTCCTCGGTATTCTGTTGTTTATCTTCATTGTTTTCAGTTTGGTCAGGAAATTCCATAAGTGAAAAGTGACTCCAATTTCATGAAGGTATCCATTTCACACACTCTTTACAGTGAAAGCTTGATTGTCACCCACTGAAACTATATAATTTTATTTTCATAAGATGTGATTGTATTTGTGAATAGAGTTCTTTATGACAGATGTAAATAAGGTATAAGTGTAAGTGAGTGACCACAAAGCAAGAAGTGTACTTGGCATATCTTGCTTTCTATAGTTAATTCAGTGAGAGGGATGTCACTATAAATTGTTCTTTGAAAGTTTGGTCTATATTAGTTTTTTTTTTTTTTTATAATATAGTTTTAGTGCCATAAATTGTATTTTTGTTTATACATAGGAAATGCATACAGTATTTATTGAATAAATATAAGCATCAACTTGATATACTAATGAACACCGCTTTCATAAAGTATAATGTAAAATGTGTCACAAAAGTCCATATATTGCATTTTATTTTATTGATTACAGTAATTCTGTCTATTCATTTGAAGTCAAAGGGAATATTGATCAATCAGATTTTACACCATAACTAAATTCTTGTATAAAAAATTTCCAAGTATGCGTGAGTGTATTATCATTTTTATCTAGAAAAGGAACACGCTAAAAACCTATTAAAATTTAATTGCAGTCACTAACAAGCATGAATGATGAGGTTGAAGTTCCAACATGCATCAACACAGAGCTGGGATCAGAGGACCATCACCATGGCTCAAACCCTCTGGCATGCCACCATCTGCCTGCTCCGAGGGGCCTCTGCTCTCTTACTCAAGCTTTATTCTTCAGTAATAAACCTCAGAGCTGCAAAGAACAATCCAGTATAACATTTTGTAGATTGGTAAGTGATTATAAGGTCTTCATTCTCACTTTTGTATTAGAATTAATGACACAGTCTTGGCAAGGGAATACATATGAAGGGCAGTTCCTGCACTTATTGTGATATCAGTAACACGGGGGCATTTCAATGTGTGTGTGTGTGTGTGTGTGTGTGTGTTTTTGTGTGTGTGTGTTTTTGTGTGTGTGTGTTTTTGTGTGTGTGTGTGTGTGTGTGTGTGTGTGTGTGTGTGTGTGTGTGTGTGTGTGTGTGTGTGTGTGTGTGTGTGTGTGTGTGTGTGTGTGTGTGTGTGAAATATAATTGAAAATAGATGTTGCTTTAAAGTCACTTAAAATTGTGTCTAAATTTCTAGGAAATTATGGTCAATTTGGTGATAAGAACCTCAAAATGTCTCAAAATGCAGAATCTTTCCCCAGTTATTTTTCTTATGCTATCAGCCTTATTCATTTTTTGATGTAACAATGATCAGTTATGTGTATCTATGAATGAACTATCTGTAATGGCTAGTGCAGTAAATCAGTCACTCAGTGATTAAGTAGACATCAGATTTTCTCAGTGTAGGATAGCATACCCATGATATTCAGTATATAATTTAAGTTAATAATATTGTATAAACTCTATAATTAAATGGAAAGTATTGGTTTTGATTATGAAAATATCAACTTTCATTTTTTGGGCAGAAATAAATCATATATCTTTTTTTTTGAAAATGGAAATCCAGTACAGGAAAATGTAAAAGCAAGTCAATATATGGTTTTCCTCCTATATACAGGTTCAGTATAGGTTCAAGTTTAATAAAAAACTTTGCTGTACTTTTGAACATAATTATTAGTATTACCCATTTTATGATGAACTGTTACTTTTCAATAGACTTATAGTGAGCCTTGAATATAATCAACAAGCAAAAGAAGCATTTTGTTTTTAATTAAATAATTTGTGTTTTGATTTTCAGGTTGAAGATCAGATATTATGTCAGTCACCTCTGCAGTGTAAAGACCTGAGACATTACATCGGCACATTTAGTGAAGAGGAAGCAGACACAACATGGAAGTCAGTCAGCATCAGTGAATTGCAAAATGCTGTTATATCTGAGATACAAAAAGAACATTATTTTGGCTATATGTTCATCAAGTGCTCCAACAGCTCAGGTGCCCTTGAAGACTTTGGACAGCCACAGTATGATGAGGCTTATACAGATCAGAACCTTGATTCCTACACGCAGCTCTTTGTGCATCCAAAGAAGATCCATGAAAGTCAGGAAAAGCCTAAGAAAGATAAGAGAGATATCAATATAAATCTAGTCATGATAGACTCTCTATCACGCACCCATTTCTACCGTTCATTACCAAAGACAGTGCGGTTTCTGGATGACCTCTATGATGAGCTACATTCGAAGGTTTTAGATTTCCACTACTTCCAAGCTGTGAAGCAAAGAACTTATGAAAGCTTGCAGGCCTTGTTCTCTGGTTATGTTAATATGACAGAGGTTCCTTTTGGAACTTATGATGTGCCAAAGAAGCCTTTGCCCATCTCAGGATTATTTGGAAAGTACAAGATGAGAGGTTTCAAGACACTTTGGCTTGAGGATTTATGCTGGAACTGGGAATGGGGTTTAGTGAAGGACTTAAAAGTAATGAATGACAGTCTCTCTGGTGTGTCACTGTGGAAGGAGTTCAAAAGAGCATTATCAGTTGCCAATATTGACAGTGTAGACATGACCCTTGCAAGTTGTGAAATCCTGCAAGCCAATGGAAAGAAGGATCCATTTCATGGATTGCCAGCAGTATGCTACAATAGCAGACATCATCATGAATATATTTTGGAGTATTTAAAACTGTACCAAAAAGCTGCTCTGAAAGCTGGACAATCTTTTCTAACCTTCACTTCGTCTAGTGTGTCACATGATGCTTCTGGGATACGTGTCCAGACCATTGATGAACCTCTAGTCAAATATTTGAAATTTGCCTCTAAAATGAAAAACACAATAACAATTTTATTTGCTGATCATGGAAATACTTATGGAAACTTCATCAAGTCCAGCCCAGAGGCACACGTGGAGACCTTTAATCCAGCATTGTTCATGATAATTCCTCAAGATGTACAAGATCATTTGGGAGATGTCCAAATGAGAATTCTAAGAGATAATCAGAGACGGCTGATTAGTGCTATTGACATCCATTACATGCTCCTGGGACTAATTAATGAGAAAAGTACAGTTCCAGACAAAAAATTTGTTGACAAATATGTTACTCCTATGGGTTTGCTCAGCAGCATTTCCGTTACAAAGAACTGCTTAGATGTTCCCCTTTTGCAACCCAATCTGTGCATTTGTAGGAATTTTGAAGTATCAGTAGAGCCGTCACACCTGCACTTGGCTCTTGCTGACTTTGGGCTTGGGGTATTGAACAATCTTATACTCTCCCAACACAAAGAAGGTGGAGGTACTGGGTTTGGGAACTGTAGGCCTCTCAAGCCTGTTCGACTGAGGAAAGTATTAGAATCTAGAGTCAGAGCTGATTTAGTTCGATATAAACTTGATGTTATAGTTCAGGGGTTAGGAGATGGAAAGGAGACTGATCAAGAGATCTTTTTCTTAACAATTGAGGCGGGACCTGGCGAACCAGCACTGCGCCTTGTGGCGTATGATAGAATGACTCTTTATGGCATATACAGCAAGTGCCAGGACAAAAATGTTGAGTTGAAAATGTGCATTTGCAATCATTCTAATTCCCGTGGAAGTGAAGTCAGCCTCCTGAGTTCTTTGCTGTTTGGTAATTTCATCCCAGAATTTTCCTTTCTGAAGAAGGACATGAAGGACTCTGCAGACATTCAGATTATTGAATTTTTAACTAGTCCTGTATTTGGCATAACCCCCAGAATAGGCATAGTGTTCCCAAGCGACAATCCATGTTTGTTCACTGTGATACACAACTATAATTCTGGATTTTTACTTATTTCTGTAAATCTCTGCTCTTCTTTGCACAAAATTGAAGTTGAAGTAACTGCTGAAAATTTGTACCTCTCAGGAGACCGTCGCTTGAGTGTCTTGCTCCATCCAAATGATATTAAGTTCATAATAGCAGGCATAGTGGCCAATGCTAAAAATGAATGGCACTGGACTCACAGTGTTAGAGTGTTCTGAGAATTGAGTTTTTTCTATTTATTGTGAGAGAGAGAGAGAGAGAGAGAGAGAGAGAGAGAGAGAGAGAGAGAAGAGACGAGAAGAGAGAGAGAAGAGAGAGAGGAAGAGAGGAGAGAGAGAGAGAGAGAGAGAGAGAGAGATAGATAGATAGATAGATAGATTGGTAGATAGATAGATGATGGGGAGGTAAAGCAAGATGGAAGAAAAGGGAGTGAAGGAGATGGGGGGGGGTGGAGAAGGGGGGGAAGAGGGTAAGGGAGAAGAGAGGGAGGGAAGGAGGTGAGGGAAGAAGGTGGTGGGTGAAGGGAAGGGGCCCGGGGGGGGGGAAGGAGATGAGTACCTTGAATTTTCAATTTTATTAGCTGCTCACTCCTTATAATTTTAGTTATTGCAGAATAAACTATAAAAAGCATGTATAGTTGATACTAGGCCTAAAGTGTATTAGCTGTTCCAGTTGCTCATTTTTATCACGATTCTATTCTTTCTCGGGATTATCTCTATGAAAGGCTCACCAGTCCGATACTTAGAAATCTCCTATGTTTCAAGTGTATATTTCGATATTTGTTTGCATTCTGTAATTTGTATAGGCGTTGAGTCATCTCTTTTAACTTACCCAACTATATTTATATATTTTTTTTTAATATTTTTTATAAATAGTTATAGTTGATGTTGAACCTTTGTTTATTCATTTTAAACTAATTGACATACATTGACATACCCTGTGAAATTCATTTATTTTAATAGAATTTTCAATAGCATCCTTCACATTACCCTACGCATGAGAGTCCAAAAAGACCGCCCCACTTCTATCCCCTCCAACATAAACCATTTGCTTTCCTAACAAATTACTGATACAGAAATTCACAACAAAGCTTAACTCCGATACATAACCAGCAACCCGCGCCCCCACCCGATAGTCCTGATGTTATCTTCTTACGAACTAATATCCAGTAGTATATGTCAGTCACTTCAATATCTCCCACTGTCCCCTCGAGTGTACCAACTGGAGTTAAGTCTGATTAATAACTAGATTGACACACCCACCCACCACCCCCCATCACCCCCCCCCCCCCCCCCCACCTACCATCCACACCTACACCGCATGACCCCTACCACTTAGCCTTATCTCTCTTTGAAGATCTCTAAGTTTACCTGTCACTACCGATATAAGCTCCAGCGTTGATACCTGTAATCTGATAGGACTATACCGAGCAAGATAGGACTATTCTAGATATCTCTTCTTTTTAGTTTTGTACGAGGTATGAACCACAAAAAAACCTTGACAAGTAACTCCTTCCTGAAAAAAAAATACTCCTCATACCCAATAAACAAATATATAACTATTAACTCCTAATCTACTACATCTACACACAACTAAAAATAATAAAAATCCTCAATTTACCACTTATTAATACTAATCCAACTCTCGACAAAAACCCACCCCTAAAACACACAACGACAATCTTCTAAATCCATTCACACCCTATACCAAATAAAAATATAAATCAATATAATAACTACATCCCCACCCCCCCACACACAAAAAAATCCCACCAACAAAAACATATAACTTAAATAACTTCATATCTCCCTAAATCTTCTCTTTTATAACCATATATATTATACAATTAATGTAATTTATTATACTAAACACATATCATATAACACATCCCCCACAATAAAAACATAATAACAATTCACAAATAAAATAACCTACACAATTAAACTAAAACTATCTAAATTCATAATACGCCATACATAACCACTCCAATTGCATACTAATCACACTCCAGTACTTATGCTTTCAACAGATACACCTCCACTTCACAATAACCAAAAAAAAACCAACATACAAATAGACCATGATAATTTAAATTCATATTACACTGCTGTTAAATAAACTATCAATATAATTTCTTACTCTTAATACTCAAACCAAACCAAATAATTCTCTTACTTCTTTCATTTTCTTTTCTCTCTCTAATAATTTACCCAACATCTACCTAACACGAATCATACCACTCTAATTCAAGCACAGTACTTCTCGCTCCATCTTTATTTCGCCTAAACTATCTTTTTAGATCTCCTCATAACCCCCCCCCACACCCCACTTAACATCGCACCCCCCTCTCCCAGAACCCCCCCCACTAACCCACACCCGCCACCCCCCATACAAACCAACAATCCAGACCACCCGTTCCAACCAGATTCCTTGTTCTCATCGTACTAACTCCGGTAAAACAGGTCACAAGTTAAAAACCGTACTATTGTCTATAATTGTCCGCTACAAAGTCTAACCCGTACTTTACCGCTCCAATTATCTCGACAATAGTCCGTACCAACCCTCCTCCCCCCACCCCCACTCTCTCCCCCCCACCACTAAAAAACCCTAACACCACCGGACCGCCTCGCTCAACGCACCATTGCCACACCACCCAAACCACCTCCCACCCCCCCCCCAACTTATCTACTACCAAAACACACAAACAACCTCTAAAACACCTCCCGTACTTTCCTCCACACCTAACCACTACCCACTTACCAATCTTCACACTCCACACACACACACACACCTATCGCTCCCCTCCCCCCACCCCCACCCCCTCCACCCCACCTCCCCCCCCACAACCACCTTCCCCCCACTCACCGCTTAACTATACAACGAACCAATAACCCCAAACATAACCTAACACAAACTAACACCTAATCATATATAACTATTAATATATTGAATATTTTATATTCACAAAGTTAAATATAAAAATACATCACAAATACTTTTCTACTCCATTTAAAAATTATGAATATAAAATATTTATAAATTATAACTTATACTTACCTCCAAACCATATTACCCCGCATTATACTACGAGAGTATTGCTTTGCATATGCTGTGGACAGACAGAGCTATGTACGGATGTAAGCCGATGCAATACGGACACCGCAGCATTAGTATATATGCTGATATTATGTATCTCTTATTATATACTAATATATAATTGTTACGTGTGATAATATATAAGTTAGAGAGTGAGTCGCTTGGTGCATATTAGATTGTTATAGAATAATTGCACCACAACAGTACGTTTAATTCTTTTCTTAATAGAAGTTAAGTCTTATAATAGGTGATTATTTCATATTCTATCTGTTATTCTATAATTTTATAGTTTGTTATAACGTTATAATCTGTTATGTGATTCTATTAATAATTCTCAGTCTAGCTAATTACTAAACAACTAAATACAAATAAATAACACACACAAACAAACAACAACACACATTAACAAAATACTAACAATAGACACATTTATAGACACTAACACACATACTACAAATACATTAACATACCTAAAACTAGAAACAAATTATAACTACCATTCTACCCATCAACTACAGCACCAACATCCACATCACAAAAACACACAACATATTAGTGAATAACCCTCTATCCTAACATAACACTAAACAAGTCACACTACCAAACACAACATAACACAAAACACTCCCCTCTCCACCCTCCCCCCCTCCCCCTCCTCATTCCCCCTTCACCCACCGATAAAAACAAAAAATCAATAAAATTACAAAAATAAAATGAAAATCATAATTAAAAATATAAAAAATATAAAAAATTCTCAATATAAAAAAATAAAACATATAAAAATAACAAAATAAACAACTAAAATAAATACAAAAACACTAAAAAAATAATTTATCGCTAAATAAAAAACTATACTAAAACATAGATTAAATTATCATAAAAATAAATAAAACATCAACAAAAAAAACAAAAAAAAAAACCACAAAAACACAATAAAATAAAAACATCAACTAATAAAAAAAATAAAAAAACTAAACTAACTACAAACTATATAACAAAAAAAAAAAAATAATAAAAAAAAAAATTAACAAATAAATATAAAAAAACATACAAACACACACCAAACATATAAAAAAATAAAAAAAAAAATTAAATTAAAAATAAAACTATAAAATAAAAAAAAAAAAAAAAACCATTTCAAATATAAAACAAAAATAAATCTAAATAAAAACAACTATCAAATATCCACATACAATAACCAAAAAAAAAAAAATAAACATTAAAAAAACAATAAAAACAAAAAATATAAAAAAACAAAAAATATAAAACAAAAAACAATAAAAATAACATTAAAAAATAATATAAAAACCAATAAACAATCACAATCAATATAATAAAAAAAACTAAATAATTTTAATAATATAAATACAAATAAAATAGCATAAAAACATACACAGCAATCCTACTACTAATCAATTCATCATCACATAGCAGTTACGATAATAAATACATATGATCCACTTTAGCATTACATCAAAAATTCATACATATAACTACAATACAAATAACTAACATAACACTACTATCATACCCTCCCTGCTGCACCCACCCCGCAACAAACCCCCCCCCCCCTGAACACCCCCCCACCATACACTAATAATAAAACAAATATTATTCTACAAATCTAAAAATTCAATATTACTCTACAAAATCTTCTCAACATACACTTTTACTCACCTACCCACAACAATCCACTTTCCAAAATTTCAACTTCCAATCACCTTCACAACCGCCAATCCAAAACTCCTACAAAATTTACAACTCACTTACCTTCTTACATTCACTAAACTAAAACCCCACCTCCACCCCTCCCCCCACACAACTACAAAAATTAAAACATAATCAACCACCCCCACCCCACTCTAACATATATCACATTTAAATTAAATCTATATCAAACCTATCTCAAACTCTATAATATAAACTATAAATCATAAATAATTACAAACACAACACACACAACATTCAAACACTCCTCCAACCTTTTTTAATATATATATACAAACATCTTATACTGCACAATCAATCTTCGAACCTCAGTTAAACTTACACTCCTACCTTCTCTATCTTTTCAATTATTATCTCTCTCCACCTTTCGATTTCTAATACTCACTATCAAATACTATACCTTATCTTATTTACATCTCGAACATTATATGCTCTATCTTTACCTATATATCGTTAAACAATCACTCTCACTACGTCTATGAACGCCAACCCCAACTGCACATCACCCCCTCCCTTGTACTAAGCCTTGAATACGAGGTGGTCGAAGTGACATCAGAATCGACCTTGCAGCCTGAGCACGTGCAAGCTGGGTCGAGTTCTTTTTAAATGAAGAAGGATAATTCACTAGGATACATCGCTTTCGGTACTTTAGTATATTTTAAAATTCGTCGTGGGAAAATAATGACATGAACAAGTTGTTACTACAAAACAGGGTCACTTAATTAGGGATCTTCTCTTAAAAGAGAAAGCTTTCGTGCGTTCTCTTTTCTCTTCATTGTGGCGTGTCAGTTATATTATATATATAATTTTATATTATAAATAAAAATAATATATATATACTAATAATACAAACATACATTACATAATAATACAGTTCATACTTACATACATTTTATTTAAAATACCCCCATGCATACATAATACATACTTACTAATTACATAATACATACTAATACAAATTACAAAAATCAAAAAACAGCAAACAAACACACAAACAAACAAACAAGCCAACATACATACTCTATAAATAAACAACACCCACACACAAAAATAACACGCTAACGCCAGATCTGCACCGACGCTACACAGAAATAAGCTACAGCAGACACCTCCAAGCACACGCCACCGCACCCAGGCTAACGGCACAACGGCCATCCTACGCCGACCTCGCCCACACAGCGCACACACACTTCACAAACACACACACACACAACCACACACCACACACACACACACACACCAACACACAAACACCACAATATACGTATATCTCTATAAAGTGTATAGATAGTATATATATGTCTTAATTTTATTATCTTATTATCTAATTTATAGATTGTTTAAATATATATGTATTATGTATTATTATTTACAAATTTATGGATTTTTATTTAAATATTTTGGTATTTTGCTTCGCAAAGAATAAATGTATAGATAAGTATTCAGAATGCGTATCCTTCATATACGCGATCAGTTTGATACAACAGATCCTATATGGCAAGATATGGTGCCTGCCTCCAGTCTTATTTTTCTTCAACATACGATTCCTGCAAAATATAGCGCATATTGTTCCCCAGTGGATGTATCACTACACCCAGAGCCCGCACGCGCTTACCCGCGATCGTACAGCATATTAATTTGAGCGTAGTACAGAGGCACGGGCTGATGTTATCGCGCATGAGAGTTTAGAATATATTGGTGTAAAATGAAATATCTGGGTTTTTTCGCAAGTACTGTGTATAGTTGCTGGGTTGAGTCGAGTCTTGTCTTATGTGTTGGTGACATTCATTGAGAATTGAG
>NC_061851.1:34689464-34695838 GCF_019202785.1 Penaeus chinensis | reverse complement strand
CGCTGTGTTGACCTTAAACAGAGAGTGGGCCATGCAAATAGAGTGAGATTGTCGAGCTGACTGGGTAAACCTTTGAATTTTTTTATTTTTTTATTATTATTATTTATATGGTTAAGGGTATTTTAAGCTGGCAGTGAACTAGGGTATTGTAGTTTCCAAGATTTGCAATGACCATTTTCATATGGAAAATGCTAAATGAATATGTGCCGGAGACATATAAAGATTCTTAGTGGGTTCTTATGTTCATCTATCAAAACCGACTTCTTCACGTCGCGAAGATATTTTTTCTCTCTTCTTTTATCACTTCCAAAACTGAATGAGACTTCCACATAATGTATGGCTCTGTACAGAAGAGCCGGCGTGCCATTTCATCTCAGCTTGTCCCTTTGGCCTCATTTTACGAGAGACGGATTTGCCGGGACAAGTTTTCGTCGACTGTCACACGAGTCAATGTCGTTGCATGAGTAACGACGGCCTGTCAGCACTCTGTCATTCGGAACAAAACCTTTGCTTAGGAGCGTTATTTGCGCAGACGGTAATGTATCTTCATCTGGAAACGACAATGAACCCAGAGGCAAGTGCATCGTCTCCTCCAAAGCGACCAGAGGAGAAGCCAAGCGTTCGGCTTCTCGGCTTTATTGTTGTCGTCGGATGTGCACTTGAGAGGCGGCGGCGGCGGCGGCGGCGAGGGTCGGTCGTCGCGTTTCGGCGCTGGGGGGGTGGGGGGGGTGGCGCTCGTAATTTATTTAGCGCTGTCGCCGAACTCCGTCAGTCTCTCTCTCTCTCTCTCTCTCTCTCTCTCTCTCTCTCTCTCTCTCTCTCTCTCTCTCTCTCTCTCTCTCTCTCTCTCTCTCTCTCTCTCTCTCTCTCTCTCTCTCACTCTCTCTCTTTCCCTCCCTCCCTCCCTCCCTCCCTCCCTCATTTCCTCCCTCACACCCTCTCTACTTCCCATCTTCCCTTCGTCCTTCTCTCCTTCCCTCTAACCAATCGTCCTCGAAGATAAACAGTAGACAGACACCATAGACAGGCAGGCGGCTGAGCAAGCGGACCGCGGAGGAGGAGGAGGAGGAAGAGCAGGAGGAGGAGGAAAGAAGGAGGAGTAGGAGAAGGAGGAGTAGGAGAAGGAGGAGTAGGAGAAGGAGGAGTAGGAGAAGGAGGAGTAGGAGAAGGAGGAGTAGGAGAAGGAGGAGTAGGAGAAGGAGGAGTAGGAGAAGGAGGAGGGGAGGAGGAGGAGGAGGAGGAGGAGGAGGAGGAGGAGGAGGAGGAGGAGGAGGAGGAGGAGGAGGAGGAGGAGGAGGAGGAGGAGGAGGAGAAGGAGGTGGAGGAGGAGGAGGAGGAGGAGGAGGAGGAGGAGGAGGAGGAGGAGGAGGAGGAGGAGGAGGAGGAGGAGGAGGAGGAGGAGGAGGAGGACGAGGAAATGAAGGAGGAAAAGGAAGAGGAAAAGGAGGAGGAAAAGGAGGAGGAAAAGGAGGAGGAAAAGGAGGAGGAAAAGGAGGAGGAAAAGGAGGAGGAAAAGGAGGAGGAAAAGGAGGAGGAGGAGGAGGAGGAGGAGGAGGAGGAGGAGGAGGAGGAGGAGGAGGAGGAGGAGGAGGAGGAGGAGGAGGAGGAGGAGGAGGAGGAGGAGGAGGAGGAGGTTGAGGAGGAGGAGGAGGAGGTTGAGGAGGAGGAGGAGGAGGAGGTGAAGAGGATGGCTATAGAATGAGACTAATGTCTTATCGATTTCTTGCCATTCACTCCCAAGGACTCTCATCGGCGATTACACTTCCCGTGGAGGTTTTCTGGTACACTTGTTACTCTCATTCTGGGCCGCCGCCGCCGCCGCCGCCGCCGCCGCCTCCGCTCGGGCTCTTGCGGGCTGTCACTCGGCCGAAGGAGTGACGACGGGGAAGGGGTGGGGCGGGGGAGGGGAAGGGCGCCCTCGGGTTCTTGGGCAAGAAGGCTCGAGCTGTTTTCTCTCCTTCTCTTCCTCCTTCTCTCTGTCTTTTTGTAATTCTATTTGAGTATGAGTGCGTGTTTGTTTTATTTCAGTTTCAGTTTCATTTTACTTTATTTTGTTTTTGTTTTTCTGAGTTCGAGGACGTTATTTGGAGATATTTGTGGTCTGTTTGAGCAAGTTGCTTTTCGATCCTCTCTCTTTTTCTGTGGTTCTGTTTTTGTTCTCCCTTCTATTTACTTATGTCAAGAAAAAAAAAAAAGAGAATTTAGAGATTCTGAATGTTAGTCCTTTCTTCCCTTTTCTCTGCGCGTTTGTTATTGTTTACAAATGATTTAAACGACATTTCATGTTCTTACTTTATTCTTGTTACTCCGTGTGCACATATGACTTGGAAATAATGAGAACCGGGTGTTGTTCTTTTGTTTCGAGCAATTTGAGGATATTCACTAAGTGGTATGTTCATACTTTGCTTCTTCCCCTTTTCCATTTATTTTAATCATCTCTAAATGCTTTTCGTTTCAACTGACAAACAGACAAACAAACAAACACCCTTACTCATAAGCGAATGAGAGAGAGCGAACGAGAGAGAGCCAATGTGAGAGAGAGAATTATAGAATGGGAGAATGAGTGGAAATGAGCGAAGGAGAAATGAGAGAGTAAGAGAATCAGAGAATTGAAGCATGGGGGAGTGGAAGAATATATATATATATATATATATATATATATATATATATATATATAGAGAGAGAGAGAGAGAGGGAGAGGGAGAGGGAGAGGGAGAGGGAGAGGGAGAGGGAGAGGGAGAGAGAGAATGAGAGGGACCGAGAAAGAGAGAGAGAAAAAAAATAGAAAGAGAAAGGGAAAGAGAGAGAGTGAGAGAGAGAGAAAGAGAGAAAGAGAGAAGACAGGTATATATATATATATATATATATATATATATATATATATATATACATATATATATATATATATATATATATATATATATATATATATATATACATATATATATATATATATATATATATATATATATATATATAGAGAGAGAGAGAGAGAGAGAGAGAGAGAAAGAGAGACAGAGAGAGAGAGAGCGAGAAATGATCCAAGACATCCCTCCCAACAGCCGTGTATCGAGGCCCGTTTGTTTCGCGAATTCTGCTCTTTTGTTGTCCGCAGTTAACGCACTTCCCATGTCCTACTCGTACCCTCGCGCCACCCGACAGCCTCAGCCTCTCCTTTACTAGCTGTTATTTGATCTTGGGTTACTGCTGCTCTCTCGTGTAAGTTGCTTTGGGAGGGAAGACTTTTCCGTTTGTTGCTGGGTCTTGTGTCGATGTTGTCCTTTTTTTTTTTTTTTAAACAAATTTTTGCTTTTCCGCTTCTCTTTTGTGTCATGGTATATATATATATATATATATATATATATATATATATATATATATATATATATATATATATATATATATATATATATGTACACTCCCCTCCCGCCCCCTTCTTTCATTGTTTCTTTTTTATGTCTCTTTCTCTTTTGATGTATGTATTTATGTGTGTATATATATGTATATATATATATATATATATATATATATGTATATATATGTATATGTATATATATGTGTATGTATATATATGTGTATGTATATATATGTATATATATATGCATATATATGTATATATATGTCTCTATCTATCTATCTATCTATATATATCTACATATATATGTATGTATGTGTGTATGTATGTGTGTATGTATGTGTGAAGAAATGCATGCATTCACGCTATTATGCAAACATAAACCCGAAAGCAAATCGATCTATCTCGGTAAAGACAAAAGTACAAACACACAAACAAACGGATGTGTGTATATATATATATATATATATATATATATATATATATATACATACAGAGAGAGAGAGAGAGAGAGAGAGATAGAGATAGAGATAGAGATAGAGATAGAGATAGAGATTGAGATTGAGATTGAGATTGAGATTGAGATTGAGATTGAGATTGAGATTGAGATTGAGATTGAGATTGAGATTGAGATAGAGATAGAGATAGAGATAGAGATAGAGCTAGAGCTAGAGCTAGAGATAGAGATAGAGATAGAGATAGAGATAGAGATAGAGATAGAGATAAAGAGAAATAGAGATAGAGAGAGAAATAGGGATAGATATAGAGATAGAGATAGAGAGAGAGAGAGAGAGAGCCTAGAGAGCGCCTCCATTACTGAGAAAGCGAGCTCGGAGGCAATCCTGCACAAGAACACAATCAGGGTGCTGGCGTTATAGAAATTTCCGGAGCGTTTTGTCCCCGAAGCGTCACCTGTGCGGCCACCGCTGTCGCTGCCGGGGAGGGGGGCGAGGGGGGAGAGGAGAGAGAGTAAGAGTGGGGAGAGGGAGGGGGAGGGGGAGGAGACGCTTCCGGTGAAATGTTGCAGCATTGTTGCAAGCGGCCCGAGTCGTCCAGCTGCTCTTATTATGCCACATTGTTCTTCATTCTTGAGAGAGGACAAAAAAAAAAAAAAAAAAAAAAAAGATAAAACAGAAAAGAATAGAGAAAAACATCAACAACGCAAGATTGCGAGATCATTCATATTTGGCGAGTTTCTAAATTTCACTCCGGCAGATTGCGAGTGGTTCGGGAAATGCCGGAGAAAGCTGGAAAGGGGAATAGGAAATGTAGACATAGTGGTACTGGTGACTCGACCGTTAATTGTATTTATTCTTTTAGTTTTACTGAAATTGATTAGTCTTTGTTCATGTATCTATATCTTTACAGATCTATTTGTTTTTCTTTCTCCTTTGTCTTTCTTTATTCCTTTCCTTCCCACAGTTGATCATCATTTATCACAGTCAATACCAATAAATAAAAATATACATTTACATAACCGTTAACAAAAGCTGATGCAATGTTTTACTCAAGTACTAACATGTTTTTCATCATAATCATTATCAGCAATCAGCCAGTTGGTAATCAAAAACAACAACAGCATCATATCCCAGTCATGGCACTGGATAGGACACGGTAATGGCACCATAGTCTGGATTTTCCCGTCCTTTCCCGTCCCCTCGCGTTTGCAAGCTACCGAATTTAATTAGAAATCACGATCCTCCAATGGAAACATTAATCACTCCCTGTTTTACGATAATCCGCAAGCAAATGGATCTATCTTGGTGATTCTTGTTTCCTGGAGCCATTACCGTCGCTTCGACTCCTCTAAAAAGCCTCGAAGAATAGGGATGTGAAACGACCGAGTAACAGTCTATCAACATGAGTTGGCTGTCTCTGGTCGGAGGTGGATGAGCCTTCGCCGTCACCTCTTTGCCGGCAGCGACAGCGGTGGCCGCACAGGTGACGCTTCGGGGATAAAAGGCTCCGGAAATGTTTATAATGCCAGCATCCTGATTGTGTTCTTGTGCAGGACTGCCTTACTCACTAATGGAGGCGCTATCTGGGCTTGCCATGCGGTATCCAGGTTTATCTGTCTGCCTCTCTCTCTCTCTCTCTTTTTCTCCCTCTCCCGCCCTCTCTTCCTCTCCCTCCCTCCCCCCCCCCCCCCCCCCCCCTCTCTCTCTCTCTCTCTCTCTCACTCTCTCTTCTCTCTCTCTCTCTCTCTCTCTCTCTCTCTCTCTCTCTCTCTCTCTCTCTATCTATCTATCTATCTATGTCTTTCTCTTGCTCTTTCTCTCTCTCCCCCTCCTTCCCTTCCTCCCTCCCTCTTTCCCTCTCCCTCTCTCTTTCCCTGCACACACTCTCTCTTTCTCCTTCCCTCCGCTTCTCTCTCTCTCCTCTCTCTTCACCTACCTTTTTCTCTTCCCCTTTTCCCGATTCTTCCCCTTCCCCTTGCTTTACTCTCACCCTCGCTCTCTCCCTCCGCTTCCCTATCTCCCTCTCTCTCTCAAAGATTTTTTCCAAATGACTTTGGTATGGAAAAACAAAGTGGATCCATTTTTTTTTTTTTTAGAGTCAACATCACTATCTTATTTAAATTCCGACAATGAATAAGAGAGAGAGTAGGCCTAAGGCCACCTCCTTTAGGATACAAGAGACCGCGGGGCCACTGATGGGATTTCGAGTCCCTGAGTGACCCGCGGTCTCTTGATCTCGCCCCTCCTCCCCCCAAAAAAGGCAAAGGTAAATAAACGAAGCCTGTTTATCAGTGTTATCTTTTAGTCTTCTTGTTCTAGTGAGAAGATATTTAAGCTTGAAATAATGCTATTTCTTATCCAGTCCGCAACGTTGGTTGTGACAGGTGTCTTGTAAAACGCATTATTCAGTTTGTACTTTTGTCATCCTCTTATTCATTATTGTTGTTATTATTATTATCATCATTAATAATAATAATAATAATAATAATAATAATAATAATAATAATAATAATAATAATATTATTATCATTAACAGTGTTATTGTCATTGTTGCTGTCTCT
>NC_061851.1:34669464-34679464 GCF_019202785.1 Penaeus chinensis | reverse complement strand
CATAATCCCTCCCTCTGTCTGCCCGTCTCTCCCTGTCACCCTCTGCCAGCTTTCCTCCCATTCGCTGTCTGTCTCTCCCCCTCACTCCCTGTCGATCCCACTTTCACTCCTTGCCACTTCCTCTCCCTTACACTCCCTACCAATCGCTTCCTTTCACTCCTTACAATATCCCTCACACCAATGCTTTCTATTCATTCCCTGTTATCTCTCCCTTTCTCTTCTTCTCTGTCATCCTCTGCCATAATCCCTCCCACTCGCTCTTCCCACTCAACCCTTCTCCACTTGAACGCACTCTACGCCCTTCACCGCCGCCCACGCGCCTCCTCCGTCCTGACCGTAATAATGTGGGCGTGACGGGTGTCAGAAGAGGAATGGGAAAAAAGGAGGAGGAGGAGGAGTGGGAGAAAGAAGAGGAGGAGGAGGAGTAGTGGGAGGATGAGGAGGATAAGGAGTGGGAGTGGGCGTGGGAGGAGGAAGAGGAGGAGGAGGGGGAGAAGAAGGAGAAGAAGGAGGAGAAGGAAAATAAGGAGAAGGAGGAGGAGGAGGAGGAGGAGGAGGAGGAGGAGGAGGAGGAGGAGGAGGAGGAGGAGGAGGAGGAGGAGGAGAAGGAGGAGGAGAAGGAGGAAGAGTGGGAGAGGGAGGTGAAAGAGAAGAAGGGGGGAATAGAAGGAGGAAAAGGAGGAGGAGGAGGAATGATAATAATGATGATTGAAATAATAAGAAAGTGAAACTAATGAGGATAACAGTAATGACAATAGATAAAATAATAGATGGATAAAAAAAATAGAATAAGAATCAGACGCATTTACGGGATCGAACAAAAAAGAAAAAAGAAAAAGAAAAAAAAAAACCCAGAGAAGACAAGGAGAGAAAGAAACGGAAAAGGGGGAGAAAAAGAGAGAGAGGGGAAACGAGGAAGAGAGGATAAGGAAGGACGCAAAGGGAGGGGAAGCTTAACTTATCTCTGGTCGAGGCATTGATTATTTGCGCAGGGACGGATAGGTGAGAAGGGAAGAGGAGCCGGAGGGAGCCGTTGGTGCCTTTTCGGGTCCAGGAATTTGCATAATTTCGCCACTGGACTCCGACGTCTTCGTTTGATACTTTGCTCAGGTCTCTTTTATCTTTTGGGTTTGTCTGTTGTTGTTGTTTTTTTTTTTTTTTTTTTTTGAATAATTTTCTTCGTTGGTTTGACTGTTGTTTCTTTTTTCTTTTTTTTATTGGTGTTTTTATTATTGCTATTTTTTTTTTAATTAATTATTTTCTAGTTACTTGTGTTTAGTGTGTGCTGATCTGAGTAGATTATTTTTATCATTGTTGTATAAAACTGATACAATATACAGGCATTTCACAACAATATTAATAACTACATTATCTGTGAACGTGGGATTTTTATAACAGTATAATATCACATTTTTAGCCTTGGTTAGTGTTCTTTTTTTTTACCAGATTTGACATTAAGCTTTTAATATTAACTTATTTACAAGGTGATGATTTTTGTTAAACTCCCCAAAGGAACTACTAATAACATTATTTTAAGTTGGCGTTGCTATAATTATATACCTGATGTGTCTTTATATATATTATCATTACTGATAATATTTTCACCGTTATCACTTTTATCAGCTGCTATCACTATCATGGCCATTACGGTAATGTGATATAATTATCATCGAGAATTAAAACGATACTCACTGAAGCACATAAGCCACAATTACACATTGAATACTCGCTAGTGACTATATGTCCAGTTATAATAACGTGTGATGTAATAAATACAACAGTAAACATAGAAGATTTTGAAGGGAATGAGACACGAAAGAGAAATGTAAATAATATGAAAGTTTAAACAAAGAGATGAAAATAATGGCATATACATTAGAAAAAAGTCAAACATAAACTGAAAGAAAATGAACTACAATTTGAATAAACAATTAAAAAGATAAAACGCAATAGTTTTCCATAAAACAGATTTTAAATGGACTGAAGGATAACGAGATAGGGCTATGATTTATTTTTGGCACAGTGCCAGGGTCGAGGGAGAATTTTGGTGCCGCTGTATATCCTCAGTATTATAAATTCAGTGCGTCTGCTGGACAAAGTATTGGGATCTGAATATGCATTTGTCAAGGAGAAAGAGAGAGAGAGAGAGAAAGAGAGAGAGAGAGAGAGAGAGAGAGAGAGAGAGAGAAAGAGAGAGATAGAGAGAGAGAGAGAGAAAGAGAGAGAGAGTGAGAGAACGTGTATCTTGAAATTATGGTACACTAGCAGATGACAGTAAGACTCGCTCTCTCTCTCTCTCTCTCTCTCTCTCTCTCTCTCTCTCTCTCTCTCTCTCTCTATATATATATATATATATATGTGTGTGTGTGTGTGTGTGTGTGTGTGTGTGTGTGTGTGCGTGCGTGTGTGTGTGTGTGTGTGTGTATGTGTGTGAGTGTGTGTGTGTGTGTGTGTGTGTGTGTGTGTGTGTGTGTGTGTGTGTGTGTGTGTGTGTGTGTGTGTGTGTGTGTGTGTGGGTGTGTGTATACATATATATATATATATATATATATATATATATATATATATATACACATACATACATATAAACACACACACACATATATACATGCATATACATATACATATACATATACATATACATATACATAAACATACACATACACCCACACCGACACACGTGTCAAATAATATTATTATTGATTTCATTATCAATATTATCATCAGCATAATTACTACACTCATCAACACTCTTTACCGAAAAGAAATATCAATTAAGCTAAAAGTCACGAGTAAGTAAGAAAAGAGGTTCGGCCAATAACACCTAACAGCCACTCCATCCTGCAGAATAAAACACAGAAGCTGCAGATTAAAGCATTAATGATATGCATTAAGTAATTAAATGGAGGAGCATTTGCTGAGGTGATTTGGACAGCAAGCAATAACGGGAAGTCAAAAGGTCTTGTAAAAGGCCCTTGATATGTCGCTCGGTTGCTCTATACGGTTTACTAGCTAGAGCCTCGTTTAAATGACGGCGGGGAAAGGTGTGATGTTAGTTATGATGCAATTATGATTGTAAATGGCTTTGAGGAAAGTGTAATTATCAAGGTGATGGTGGTGTTGATATTGATTATTTTTTGGTTATAGGCATAATGTTTCTCGTTTATTTAAAGGTAATACGGTGGTTTCCGAGGGCAAAAGAAGGTAGAAAGTTGTGAATACGGGTTTTCGTTCCTTAGAATTATAGGTATGCTAGCGGGCTTTAGGACTAGGCATCTCGCAGAATATTTTCCACTTTCCCTTCGCAAATAAGCAAAAAGGTAGTCACGGCCCTCGCCAGATCTTGACAAATCCACTTAAGCATTTTCAAATTCCACCAAAGAGCTTGTGTGTATTCAGCATTTTAACTCCACCTTATTGGTAAGTCTGTGAGTGGCACACTGAAGATGATGACGAAGAGGGCAGCACTTTGAAAAGTTTACGCAAGATGTGTTCCGCGTTGCAGATGTTTTTCCATTTGCCATGACAGAGAGTGAAGGTAAAAATAAATTTATAAAATAAGATTCGTTAAATTAGACAAAGCTGTAAGGTGTTCCGTTTAATTTTGGATCTCATTTGGTGTAAAGAGGTATAAACAGCCAACTGTAATTATCAGGGAAATTTAATCCATGGCGCTTCCCCTTTGTTGATTTATGTTTTACGAGGGCAGTCATACCCTTGCCAAGTATACGAGACGTGAATTGCATATTCAAAGCTAGCTAGAGTCCGCGGGAGGTTTTACTCCTTTGGTGTTTAATCCTTGTCACTATACCGCCGTCATTTTGAATGGTTATTAGGTCATTGTTTATCCTTTAGCCAAAGGTGAACACTGACAAAACAGTTCCATAGTGGGAGATTCCTTTTCTTTGTTTTCCCTTTCTCTCACACCCATAAACTCATTTCAAAACGGTCCTATTCTCTATTTGGGGTTTTGTTCAGAAACTGTATACAGTCCGTGGTTTTGTCTCTCTGCCAACAAACACGGGAGAAACAAAAGCTGCTCGCCATGCGCAAGTTAGCCATTAAACGTGTTTTTGCTGCATAATCAGCCGGCGGAAGTTCAGTGGAGGGCGGATGAGTTGCTGTTCACCTCAGAAGGGAAAGCCAGAGAAGGAAAGAAAGGGGAGAATAGGAAACGTCAAACATCAAAGAGGCGAACGGCTATCAATTCCTCATATAGAAATGAGCTGTATGTAGTTAGCGCGAGGAGAGACGGTTGTATGACGGGGAGCGCCGTGTGTCCCATCAGGGCGGCTGTGTTTCGCTGTCATTTCAAATTGATTGCGACACAAATGTGTGACGCTACTGTTTTTATCATCAATACTGCTATTATATACTATAATGCTTTTATTTTTAGATCACTCTTTTTGCTGCCAAAATAAAAGTTATGAGTTTTATAACGCTAATATTGATATTAAAGTAATGACTCTAACTATTATAACGATAACTGATTTGTGCTGTTACTACTACTACTGATAATGATGATAACAAAAAATAATAATGGTCTTAATGAGGTTCATTATCCATTACCGTGACTTTTATTAGTAAAAGTAATTATCGTAATCTTAATAGTAGCAACAACAATAAACGTAACGGTAGTAAGAGTGGAAAAAATAGTAATGATAGTCAATACGTTGGCGTTCCTAATATTAGCAACAAAACCAGTAATAAACAGCATTACAGGCCGGGGTTCCAATCGCCACAATGCGTAAATCCAGCTACTCGTTTCGCCCAAACAGCCTCGTCGCCACAAACTTAAAAAAAACGAAGAGGAAAAATAAAAGGGTGAAAACCTCATCCCTGAAAGCCCACATAATCGCGATCTCTCACCCTCCCATTTTCCTTAGATCTCCATCCTCTCAAAACACGATTAAGGAACTCCACAACCTCATCAGGACCTGAATCAAGGGACGTGTCACTCGCCGCGCCTCTCAGGACTTGCGCCCAGTGGGTGGGGGGCTGCAGGAGGGGAAGGGGAAGGGGAGGGAGGGGGGGAAAGGGGTGGCGGGGACAAAATATACGGAAGTCATTCCATTGCGCTGCGCTTTTATTTCATCTGGGCCGCGAGTTTTGCTGTTGTTTGCATTTTTTTGAAAGCAGATTGGACTGTTGTTGTTTTTAGGTGATGGGTTTGAGTTCTAGTATTGTTTTTCATGAATGTGTGCTGATATATACATATATATAAATATATACATATATATTTATTTATATATATGTATATATACACACACACACACACATACACACACACACACACACACACACACACACACTCACACACACACACACACACACACACACACACACACACACACACACACACACACACACACACACACACACATATATATACATATACACACATATAACGTGTGTATATATATATATATATATATATATATATATATATATATATTACATCTATATATCTATATATCTATGTATACATACATATATATACATGTTATATATGTATATATATGTATATATATACGTACACACACACACACACACACACACACACACACACACACACACACACATACACACACACACACACACACACACACACACACACACACACACACACAAATATATATATATATATATATATATATATATATATATATATATATATATATATATATATAAACACACGCACACACTCATACACACATATACATATATGTGTGTGTGTGTGTGTATACATACATATATATATATATATATATATATATATATAGATATATTTATATCCATTTCTCTTGCTTTTTCTGTTCTTCAAATTAGTCTTTATGTTCTTTTCCCAAGATGTCTGTTGCATTTTTACTGTTTGCTGTCACACTGACTTGTTTTTCCCATCTCTCCCATTTCTGCTTCCTCCTTTTTGCCGCCGCTTCTATCTGCCAAAGCTGCCATTCCTCCTGCGTCCCTCTGCCCCGCACAGATTTAGCGAGCGCCGTTCGGTTGTAAGACGCGCCTCTATTTTTTGCCGCAAATGCCCTATGCTGTCGATACAATCATCGGCCTTACGACTGCGTCAGATATACTACGCCAACTGTACGTCCGCCAGATGGCCTCGCCGCCCGCCAAAGTTGCATCATTTTTCATACGCGCCGTTTATTCAAGTTTCCCTTTTCTGTCTCCGCTCGCTGCTCCTCCCTCTCCCCTTGTCCGTGCATCAGGGAAATTATTGCTTTAAGGTTTGATTCCCCCCGTATTTTCTTTGACTGTCCCTTACCCTTTATTTGCCTTTCTCTCATTTATCTACCTATCAGTTTCTCTCTTTCTCTCTCTCTCTCTTCCTCTCCTCCTTTCACAGAGCATGACAGGATCTCTCTGTTTATCTTATCGCGCCGCGCTAACTTTCTCTTTCGCCCTCCCAGTCCCAAATATCCCTCTCCCTTTGTTTCCAACGCTAACTTTCCTCTGCGTCTTTTATCCCTCTTGGGCCTTTCCCCTCTCGCCCTCGCTCGCTCTTCTTTCACTCTCTGTCTCCCTTTCTCTCTTGGTATCTGTTTGGATCAGGTGGATTTTATCTGATTTTAGCTTTCTTTCTCCTTCTCCCTTCACTCTTTATTTCTCATCCATTCCTTCTAATTTCCTCCTCCCGACCCTCTTTCCACTCTGTCTGTCTCTCTCTCTCTATCTCTCTCTCTCTCTCTCTCTCTCTCTCTCTCTCTCTCTCTCTCTCTCTCTCTCTCTCTCTTCCCTTCCCTCTCCCTTTCCCATCCCTGCTCATACTTTCAAGCTTCTCTTCCCTGCCCTTCCCCCCACCCCCTCCTCTCTCTGCTCTACAAACATGCGAATCCTCTTCTTCCTCGCTAAATCCGCACACACAAACGGCAGGACCTCTTCTGCTCTCCCATGATTAATGAGACGCCACCGCCGCCGCCGCCTCATGACGGATCTGGGTTATCTTGTGAGTGAGTCCATCCCTGTCCCACCGACCCTTCTCCCCCCTCCTCTCAGTCTGTCCCTCCGACCCTCTTGTCCCCTCCTCCTAGTCTGTCCCTCCGACCCTCCTGTCCCCTCCTCCCAGTTTGTCCCTCCAAGCCTCTTCTACCCTCCTCTCAGTCTGTCCCTCCTTCCTCTCCTTTTAATTATGCGTGAGACGAACAAATTTGTTCTTTCGTATCAATACTTCTTATTCCTCAACCCTTCCTCCTCATTTATACTTCATATCAGAAGAAGAAAAAAACCCTTAATTCTTCTCACAATTTTTCCTTCGCTTTATCCGAATCGATACAAGACCAAGAGAGAATCATTTGTATAGCTGGGCTGATGACTTCGAGCGGATCATATTTACATTCGCTGCGTTCACTAGTTAGGTTCATGTTTGCTTTACTGTCTAGTTTAAACGCGCCGTTGATGTAGAGTACATATCGGATATTGAAATGGAAATGCTAATGCCTTTTTAATGGGTGTGATGTGAACAACGTCATTAGTAATGTCATTGGTAATGGTGGTGATTATGACGTAACTATTTTGTTATTTACGCCCCCGCCCCTCCAATGAGGGCCCTATAATCATATAGTAGTTTACATATTGATTTTTCAATCAATATGTAAAATATAATTTTCTGATGATTTATGGTGGTGGTGTGAGACAATAATGATGATGATAATGGTGATGACGATGATGGTGACGATGATGATGATGATGCTACTACTAGTTATTGTTACAATAATAATATTGTTACATTTGCTGTTATTATTACCACTATTATAAGTGTCAGTCTTAGTATCAAGACTGAAGGAATGTCTATTCACATTTTTTGTGCTTGTGTGTACTTTCAACTGTTTTCAGATCTACATAAGATTCCTTATTGCGTACGTTTCTTTTCACTCTTGACCGGTGAAAGCCATCGCTATTCTCTTTGATTCCCTTCCCGAAACCGGAGATTAATTACAAATGGAATTAATCTCAGGTCAGAAATCTAAGGACGGATTCATCGCATTTCACTTACAAGAACGCACAGGAAGAATAGACAGCCGTTCAATACAAGCATCCCATATTATTCTCTTGTCGGGAATGTATTAGGAAAAGGTACACACAGACAACTAAAAAGCCACAGAAAGAAAAGAAAAAAAAGGGTTTTGGAATTAAGATATGAATCAGGGATAAAATTAATTTTAAGTCAACTGTCCAGAGTCGGATTTAATGGCATTCCTCTTATAAGAACACAGAGGACGGAAAGACAGCTATTCATGGTGTCATCCGAAAGTTATTCACTCATTGGGATGGATTAAAAAGGGCAAAAAAAAAAAAAAAAAGGAAAATTCTTCGGCACTAGAAATGAATTAGAAATGGAATTAATCTGAAGTCGGCTGTCCTGGACTGGATTCTTCACATTCTGGTTACAAGAACGGGGGACGGAAGGGCAGCCGTTCACTTTGTTTGTAACCAGGAATTTACTTGAAAACAGAACAAAACCTAATATCAGTTTAAATTACGGTTAGAAAGTTATGACAAAAAAAAAAAAAAAAAAAAACGACAATAACAACATATAAGAAAGTTTTATTTTTCCAAAATTCTTGTAAGCACTGTAGCTTTCTGCCTCACTTCTCTCACAACTCTGGAGAAGAGAGAAGGGAGAGAGGTGTCTGGGATCGCCAGGTACTTAGCGCAAGGTGATGCTCATTTGGCTCCTGTCTTCACTCTGTTATATTTCTTATTTTCTTTTCTTCGTCTTTTTTGTCTCGACTTTTTATCTGGTTTCTCTCTCTCTCTCTCTCTCTCTCTCTCTCTCTCTCTCTCTCTCTCTCTCTCTCTCTCTCTCTCTCTCTCTCTCTCTCTCTCTCTCTCTCCCTCCCACCCTCCTTCCCTCCCTCCCCCCCCCCCCTCTCTCTCTCTCTCTCTCTCTCTCTCTCTCTCTCTCTCTCTCTCTCTCTCTCTCTCTCTCTCTCTCTCTCTCTCTCTCTCTCTCTCTCTCTCTCTCTCTCTATCTATCTCTCTCTCCGGTTACTTCTAGCTCTTTTCTGTTCCCTGTTCACCTTTTCTTATTTAACTTTTTCCTTTCTTTTTCCTCTGCCGCTTTTCGCGTATTTTTTTTCCTTGCTTCTTCCTGTACATCATCTCGGGATTCAAGGTAATATAATGATACTTGAAATAGAGTGAAGGAAGCAGCATTTACAACAGACTGTTCAGGACCTTTAACTTCCCAGTCGACTTTTCCGTCTAACTATCTATCTCTCTCTCTATATAAAAAAAATAATCTTGTTAGGTTAGACTATCTACGCTGTATATGCCTTCTTCTCTGTAACAACTTACCTTTAGTTATTGTTACGACTGCTATATTATTAGGAAAATTAAGGGGAGAGCAAATGTAATGGAACTCTAATTCTCCCACGATACAGGGAAGAGAAAAGGAGATCAGTCTTTAATAAAATGGCCCTTTATCAATGTCAAGGTACATGCAAGGTGAGTTTCAGCTTCGATAGTATTCGTTCAATATTGTTTTGTTTATCATTTCATTACTTTTGCTATAGTTCTATAAGTGCCTTTTAATTATTTAAGTAAAAAATGACAGTTTCGTTATCACTGAGGATAATTCTCATATTTCATTCAGATATAAGTTAAATGACACGCTATCTCTTTAAATGTTAAACCATTCTATTTTATTACAGTACAGCTACACGCACAAAAATAACTTTGTATTGCAATATTTAATACTGAACAGCACATTCCTACCCTATCAGCGTATTGCAAATTGCAAAATATACAAGTGCCTGATTTATATCTGTCAAGATGTTTGTCTCCTTTTCCTCCTGTTCATTGTTGCCTTCATCTTCCTCTCTCTTCCTCCTCCTTTTCCATGTCTTCCTCTCCACATTCCTCTTCCTCTTCTTCTTTCTCCTGTCCCTCGTTCTTTCCCTCATCATCTTTCTTTTTCTCTTCTTCTTTCTCCTGTTCCTCGTTCTTTCCCTTACATCTTTCTCTTTCTCCTCTTCTTCTAGTT